>NW_028227281.1:6607689-6617689 GCF_978045245.1 Mus caroli | reverse complement strand
GAGAGAGACAGAGAGAGAGAAGGAGAGAGACAGAGAGAGACAGAGAGAGAGACAGAGAGAGACAGAAAGAGTCAGAAGGACAGAGAGAGACAGAGATAGAGACAGAGAGAGACAGAGAGAAAGAGAGAGACAGAGAGAGTCAGAGAGAGACAGAGACAGAGTGAGAAAGACAGAGAGAGACAGAGATAGAGAGAGAGACAGAGAGAGACACACAGAGAGACAGAGAGAGACAGAGAGAGACAAAGAAAGACACAGAGAGAGACATAGAGAGAGAGATACATTGAGAGAGACAGAGAGAGACAGAGAGAGACAGAGAGAGAGATAGAGAGAGACACAGAGAGAGACAGAGAGAGACAGAGAGACAGAGAGAGACAAAGAAAGACACAGAGAGAGACAGAGAGAGACAGAGAGAGAGACAGAGAGAGACAGAGAGAGACAGATAGACAGAGAGAGACAGAGAGAGACAGAGAGAGACAGAGTGACAGAGAGAGACATAGAGAGAAAGAGATAGAGACAGAGAGAAGGAAAGAAAGAGACACACAGAGAGATAGAGACAGAGAGAAACAGAGAGAGACAGAGATAGAGAAAGAGAGAGACAGAGAGAGACATAGAGAGAGTTACAGAGAGAGACAAAGAGAGACAGAGAGAGACAAAGAAAGACACAGAGAGAGACAAAGAGAGACAGAGAGATACAGAGAGAGAGAAAGAGAGAGACAGAGAGAGACATAAAGAGAGAGACAGAGAGAGACAGGGAGAGACAGAGAGAGACAAAGAAAGACACAGAGAGAGACAGAGAGGGACAGAGAGAGACAGAGAGAGACAGAGTGACAGAGAGAGACAGAGAGAGACAGAGATAGAGACAGAGAGAGACAGAGAGAGGGAAAGAGAGAGACAGAGAGAGAGAGAGAGACAGAGAGAGACAGAGAGAGAGACAGATAGAGACAGAGAAAAATAGAGAGAGACAGAGATAGAGAAAGAGAGAGACAGAGAGAGACATAGAGAGAGAGACAGAGAGAGACTTTCCACTTTTTCAGGTTTTCTTGCCATATTCCGGTTCCTTCAGTGTGAGTTTTTAATTTTCTAATTCTTTCAGGGTTTTTTGCCATATTCTGGGTCCTACAGCGTGTATTTTTAATTTTCCAAGTTTTTCAGGGTTACTCAGCATATTTTGGGTCCTACAGTGTGATTTTTTTCATTTTCCACCTTTTTCAGGTTTTCTTGCCAATTTCGGGGTACTTCAGTGTGAGTTTTTAATATTCCACTTTTTACAGGGTTAATCGCCATATTCTGCGTCCTACAGTGTGATTTTTAAATTTTCCACGATTCTCAGGGTTTCTCGCCATATTCAGGTCCTACAGTTTGATTTTTTAATTTTAAACGTTTTTAAGTTTTTTTCGTCATGTTCTGGGTCCTACAGTTTGATATTCTCATTATCCAACTTTTTCAGATTTTCTCAGCATATTCTGGGTCCTACATTGTGAATTTTTAATTTTCCACGTTTTTCAAGGTTTCTTGCCATATTCTGGTCCTATAGTGTGATTTTCTCATTTTCCTCCTTTTTCAGTGTTTCTCGCCATATTCTGGGTCCTACAGTGTGAATATTTAATTTTCCATGTTTTTCATGTTTTCTCGCCATATTCTGGGTCCTTCAGTTTGTGTTTTTAATTTTCCTCGTTTTTCAGGTTTTCTCACCATATTCCCGGACCTTCAGTGTGAATTTTTAATTTTCCATGTTTTTCAGGTTTTTTCGTCATATTCTGGGTCCTAGAGTGTGATTTTCTCATTTCCACGTTTTTTAGGATTTCTCCCCATATTCGGGGTCCTTCAGTGTGAGTTTTTGATTTCCTACTTTTTCAGGGTTTCTCAATATATTCTGGTTCCTACAGATGTATTTTATTTTTCCAAGTTTTTCAAGGGTTTCTAGGCATATTCTGGGTCCTACAGTGCGAACATTTAATTTTCCATAATTATCAGGGTTTCTCAGCATATTTTGGGTCCTGCAGTGTGATTTTCTCATTTTTCACCTTTTTCAAGTTTTTTCGCTATTCTGGGTTCTACATGTGATTTTCTCATTTTCCACCTTTTTCAGGTTTTCTCGCTATATTCCGGGTCCTTCAGTGTGAATTTTTAATTTTCCACGTTTTTCAGGGTTTCTCGGCATATTCTGTTTCCTGCAGTGTGATTTTCTCATTTTCCAAGTTTTTCAGGTTTTTTCGTAATTCTGGGTCTTACAGTGTGATTTTCTCATTTTTCACCTTTTGCAGGGTTTCTTGCCATATTCTGGGTCCAACAGCGCGTATTTTCAATTTTCCACGTTTTTCAGGGTTTCTCGGCATATTCTGGGTCCTAAAGTGTGATTTTCTCATTTTCGAAGTTTTTCAAGTTTTTTCGCAATTCTGGGTCCTACAGTCATTTATTCTCATTTTCCACCTTTTTCAGGTTTTCTCGCCATATTCGGGGTCTTTCAGTGTGAATTTTTAGTTTTTTACTTTTTTCAGGTTTTCTTGCCATATTCTGGGTCATTCAGTGTGAGTTTTTAATTTTCCACGTTTTTCAGTTTTTTTCGTCATATTCTGGGTACTACAGTGTGATTTTTCTCATTTTCTCGTTTTTCAGGTTTTCTTGCCATATTCCAGGTCCTTCAGGGTGAATTTTTAATTTTCCATGTTTTTCAGTATTTCTCGCCATATTCTGGGTAATACAGTGTGAATTTTTAATTTTCCACTTTTTTCATGGTTTCTCGCCATATTCTGTGTCCGACAGTGTGAATTTTTAATTTTCATGTTTTTCAGGGTTACTCAGCATATTCTAGCTCCTGCAGTGTGATTTTCTCATTTTCCACGTTTTATAAATTTTTTCGTAATTCTGGGTCCTACAGTGTGATTTTCTCATTTTCTACGTTTTTCATGTTTTTTCGCAATTCTGTGTCCTACAGTGTGATTATTCTCTATTTCCACCTTTTTCAGGTATTCTTGCCATATTCAGGGTCCTTCCGTGTAAGTTTTTAATTTTCTACTTTTTTCAGGGTTTCCTGTCATAATCTGGCTCCTTCAAAGCATATTTTTATTTTTCCTCGTTTTTCTGGGTTTCTCAGCATATTCTGGGTCCTACAGTGTATTTTTCTCATTTTTAAACATTTTCAGATTTTCTCACCATATTCGGGGTCCTACAGTGTGAATTTTTAATTTTAATCGTTTTTAAGTTTTTTTCATCATATTCTGGGTCCTACAGTTGATTTTGTCATTAACCACCTTTTTCATGTTTTCTCACCATATTCGTGGTCCTTCAGTGTGAGTTTTTAGTTTTTTAGTTTTTTCATGGTTTGTTGCCATATTCTGGGTCCTACAGCGTGTATGTTTAATTTTGCACATTTTTCAGGGTTTCTCGGCATATTCTGGGTCCTATAGTGTGATTTTCTCATTTTCCACCTTTTTCAGGTTTTCTCGACATATTCAGGGTCCTTCAGTGTGAGATTTAAATTTTTTACTTTTTTCAGTGTTTCTCGCCATATTCTGCATCCTACAGTGTGAATTTTAAATTTTTCACGTTTTTCAGGTTTTCTTGCCATGTTCTGTGTCCTACAGTATGAATTTTTAATTTTAAACCTTTTTAAGTTTTTTTCGTCATATTCTGGGTCCTTCAGTGTGATTTTCTCATTTTCCAACTTTTTCAGGTCTTCTCGGCATATTCTGAGTCCTACAGTGTGAATTTTTCGATTTTCCACGTTTTTCAAGTTTTCTTGCCATATTCTGTTCCTAGAGTGTGAATTTTTAATTTTCCACTTTTTTCAGTGTTTCTCTCCCTATCCTGGGTTCTACTTTGTGAATATTTAATTTTCCATGTTTTTCAGGATTTCTCGCCATATTCTGGGTCCTTCAGTGTGAGTTTTTAATTTTCCTCGTTTTTCAGGTTTTCTCGCCATATTCAAGGTCATACAGTGTGATTTTCTCATTTCCACGTTTTTCTTATTTTCTTGCCATATTCCAGGTTCTTCAGTGTGAATTTTTAATTTTCCACGTTTTTCAAGGTTTCTTGCCATATTCTGGTCCTTTAGAGTGAATTTTTAATTTTCAAGATTTTACAGAGTTTCTCAAAATATTCTGTGTCCTCCAGTGTGAATATTTAATTTTCTAGGTTTTACAGGTTTTCTCGCCATATTCTGGGTCCTTCAGTGTGAGATTTTAATTTTCCTCATTTTTCAGTTTTGCTCGCTATATCCGGGTCCTTGAGTGTGAATTTTTATTTTTCCACATTTTTCAGGTTTCTTCGTCATAATCTGGTTCTACAGTGTGATTTTTTCATTTCCATGTTTTTCAGGTTTTCTCGCCATATTTGGGGTCCTTCAGTGTGAGTTTTTAAATTTCTAGTTTTTAAGGTTTTCTTGCCATATTCTGGGTACTACAGTGTGAATTTTAAATTTTCCACGTTTTTAAGTTATTTCGTCATATTCTGATTATTACAGTGTGATTTTCTCGTTTTTTTCCTTTTTCAGTGTTTCTCGCCATATTCAGGGTCCTATAGTGTGAATATTTAATTTTCAATGTTTTTCAGGTTTTCTCAGCATATTCTGGCTCCTGCAGTGTTATTTTCTCGTTTTCAACCTTTTTCAGGTTTTCTCACAATTCTGGGTCCTACATGTGATTTTCTCATTTTCTACCTTTTTCAGGTTATCTCGCCATAATCTAGGTTCTACAGTGTGAGTTTTTAATTTTCCTCGTTTTTTCAGGTTTTCTCGCCATATTCTGATTCCTTCAGTGTGAATTTTTAATTTTCCACGTTTTCCAGGTTTTTTCATCATATTCTGGGTCCTACAGTGTGATATTCTCGTTTCCAAGTTTTTCAGGATTTCTTGCCATATTCCAGGTCCTGCAGTGTGAATTTTTAATTTTCCACGTTTTTCAGTATTTCTCCCCATATTTTGGGTAATACAGTGTGAATTTTTAATTTTCCTCGTTTTTCAGGTTTTCTCGCCAAATTCCGGGTCCTTCAGTGTGAATTTTTAATTTTCCACGATTTTCAGGGATTCTCAGCATATTCTGGGTCCTGCAGTGTGATTTTCTCATTTTCCACCTTTTTCATGTTTTCTAGCCATATTCTGGTTCCTACAGTGTGTGTTTTGAATTTTCCTCGTTTTTCAGGTTTTCCTTCAGTGTGAATTTTTAATTTTCCACGTTTTTTCAGTTTTTCTCGCCATATTATGGTTCCTACAGTGTGAATTTTTAATTTTCCACATTTTTCATGGTTTCTGGGCATATTCTGGGTCCTGCAGTGTGATTTTCTCATTTTCCACCTTTTTCAGGTTTTCTTGCCATATTCGGGGTCCTTCAGTGTGAATATTCAATTTTCTAGTTTTTTCAGGTTTTCTCTCCATATTCTGGGTCCTTCATTGTGATTTTTAAATTTTCCTTGTTTTTCAGGTTTTCTCACCATATTGTAGGTCCTTCTGTGTGAATTTTTAATTTTCCACGTTTTTCAGGTTTTTTTCGTCATATTCTGGGTCCTACACTGAGATTTTCTCATTTCCACGTTTTTCAGGTTTCCCTGCCATATTCTGGGACCTTCAGTGTGAATTTTTAATTATCCACGTTTTTCAGGGTTTCTTGGCATTATCTGTGTTCTGCAGTGTGATTTTCTCATTTCCACGTTTTTCAGGTTTCCTTGCCATATTCCGGGACCTTCAGTGTGAATTTTTAATTTTCCACGTGTTTCAGTATTTCTCGCCATATTCTGGGTAATACAGTGTGAACTTTTAATTTTCAAATTTTTTCATGGTTTCTCGCCATATCCTGTGTCCGACAGTGTGAATTTTTAATTTTCACGATTTTCAGGGTTTCTTGGCATATTCTTGGTCCTGCAGAGTGATTTTCTCTTTTTCCACGTTTTTCGAGTTTTTTTTTCGTAATTCTGAGTCCTACAGTGGGATTTTCTCATTTTACAACTTTTTAAGGTTTTCTCGCCATATTTAGGGTCCTTCAGTGTGATTTTTTATCTTTCTAATTTTTCAGTGTTTCTCGCCATATTCTGTGTCCTTCAGTGTGAGTTTTTAATTATCTACTTTTTCAGGGTTTCTTGCCATATTCTGGGTCCTACAGCGTGTATTTTTAATTTTCGATGTTTTTCAGGGTTTCTGGTCATATTCTGGGTCCTACAGTGTGATTTTCTCATTTTCCCCTTATTTCAAGTTTTTTCACAATTCTGTGTCCTAAGGTGTGATTTTCTCATTTTCCAACTTTTTCAGGTTTTCTCGCCATATTTGGGGTCCTACAGTGTGAATTTTTAATTTTAATCGTTTTTAAGTTTTTTTCGTCATATACTGGGTCCTACAGTGTGATTTTCTCATTTTCAACCTTTTTCAGTTTTTCTCACCATATTCTGGGTCCTTCAGTGTGAGTTTTTAATTTTCTACTTTTTCAGGGTTTGTTGCCATATTCAGGGTCCTACCACGTGTATGTTTAATTTTGCACGTTTTTCAGGGTTTCTCTGCATATGCTGGGTCCTACAGTATGATTTTCTCATTTTCGACGTTTTTCAAGTTTTTTCGCAATTCTGGGTCCTACAGTGTGATTTTCTCATTTTCCACCTTTATCAGATTTTCTCGCCATATTTGGGGTCCTTCTGTGTGAGATTTTAATTTTTTGCTTTTTTCAGTGTTTCTCAACATATTCTGCATCCTACAGTATGAAATTTAAATTTTTCACGTTTTTCTGGTTTTCCCGCCATATTCTGGGTCCTACAGTGTGATTTTCTCATTTCCACATTTCTCAGGTTTTCTTGCCATATTCTGGGTCCTTCAGTGTGAGTTTTTAATTTTCCTCGTTTTTCAGGTTTTCTCTCCATATTCAAGGTCCTTCAGTGTGAATTTTTAATTTTCCACGTTTTCCAGGGTTTCTTGGCATATTCTGGGTCCTACAGTGTGATTATTCTCATTTTCCACCTTTTTCAGGTTTTCTTGCCATATTCCAGGTCCTTCTATGTGAATTTTAATTTTCCACGTTTTTCAGTATTTCTTGGCATATTCTGGGTAATACAGTGTGAAATTTTAATTTTCCACTTGTTTTTTGGTTTCTCGCCATAATCTGGGTCCGACAGTTAGAATTTTTAATTTTCATGTTTTTCAGGGTTTCTCCGCATATTCTGTGTCCTGCAGTGTGATTTTCTCTTTTTCCACGTTTTTCAAGTTTTTTCATAATTCTGAGTCCTACAGTGTGATTTTCTCATTTTCCACCTTTTTCAGGTTTTCTCGCCATATTTGGGGTCCTTCACTGTGACTTTTTAATTTTCTACTTTTTTCAGGGTTTCTTGCCATATTCTGGGTCTGACAGTGTAAGTTTTTAATTTTCTACTTTTTTCAGGTTTTCTCGCCATATTCGGGGTTCTTCAGTGTGAATTTTTAATTTTCTACTCTTTTCAGTTTTTCTTACCATATTTGGGATCCTCCAGTGTGAGTTTTTAATTTTCTACTTTTTTCAGGGTTTCTCGCCATATTCTGGGTCCTACAGCGTGTATTAATAATTTTCCAAGTTTTTCAGTGTTTCTCGGCATATTCTTGATCCTACAGTGTGATTTTCTCATTTTTGACTTTTTTCATGTTTTTTTCTCAATTCTTGATCCTACAGTGTGATTATTCTCATTTTCCACCTTTTTCAGGTTTTCTCCCCATATTCGGGGTCCTTCAGTGTGAATTTTTAATTTTCTACTTTTTTCAGGTTTTCTCGCCATATACGGGTCCTTCAGTGTGAATTTTTAATTTTCCACGTTTTTCAAGTTTTTTCGTCATATTCTCGGTCCTACAGTGTGATTTTCTCATTTCCACGTTTTTCAGGTTTTTTTCATCATATTCGGGATCCTTCAGTGTGGGTTTTTAATTTTCTAATTTTTCAGGGTTTCTCAACATATTCTGGGTCCTAATGCGTGTATTTTTAATTTTTCATGTTTTTCAGTGTTTCTAGGCACATTCTGGGTACTACAGTGTGATTTTCACATTTTCCACTTTTTCCGAGTTTTTTCACATTTCTGGGTCTTACCATGTAATTTTCTCATTTTCCACCTTTTTCAGGGTTTCTCGACATATTCCAGGTCCTTCAGTGAGAGTTTTTATTTTTCTACTTATTTCAGGGTTTCTAGCCATATTCTGGGTCCTACAGTGTGAATTTTTCATTTTCTCCATTTTTCAGTGTTTCTGGCCATATTTCCTGGTCTACAGTTTGAGTTTTAAATTTTCCTCGATTTTAGGTTTCATCACCATATTCCGGGTTCTTCAGTGTTAATTTTTACTTTTCCAGGTTTTTCAAGTTTTTTCATAATTCTGGGTCCTACAGTGTGATTTTCTCATTTTCCTTCTTTTTCAGGTTTTCTCGCCATATTTGGGGTTATTCAGTTTGAGTTTGTAATTTTCTACTTTTTTCAGGGTTTCTCAGCATATTCTGGGTCCTAGAGTGTGATTTTCTCATTTACGAAGATTTTAAAGTTTTTTTTTAGCATTTGGGTCCTAAAGTGTGATTATTCTCATTTTCAACCTTTTTCAGGTTTTCTTGCCATAGTCGGAGTCCTTCATTGTGAATTTTTAATTTTCCATGTTTTTCAGGTTTTTTTTTTTTTTTTTGTCATATCCTTGGTCCTACAGTGTGATTTTCTCATTTCCACGTTTTTCAGATTTTCCTACCATATTCCAGGTCCTTCAGTGTGAATTTTTAATTTTCCACGTTTTTCAGTATTTCTAGCCATATTCTGGGTAATACAGTGTGAATTTTTAATTTTCCACGTTTTTCAAGGTTTCTTGCCATATTCTGGTCCTATAGTGTGAATTTTTAATTTTCAATATTTTTCAGTGTTTCTCGCCATATTCTGGGTCCTACAGTGTGAATATTTAATTTTCCAGGTTTTTCAGGTTTTCTCGTCATATTCTGGGTCCTTCAGTGTGCGATTTTATTTTTCCTCGTTTTTCAGTTTTGCTCTCTATATCCGGGTCATTCAGTGTGAATTTTAATTTTCCACGTTTTTCAGGTTTCTTCGTCATATTCTGGTTCTACTGTGTAATTTTCTCACTTCCAGGTTTTTCAGGTTTTCTTGCCATATTCCAGGACCTTCATTGTGAATTTATAATTTTTCAGGTTTTTCAGTATTTCATACCATATTCTGGGTAATACAGTCTGAATTTTTAATTTTCACGTTTTTCAGGGTTTGTCAGCATACAGTGTGATTTTCTCATTTTCCACATTTCAGGTTTTCTCACCATATTCGGGGTCCTTCAGTGTGAATTTTTAATTTTCTACTTTTTTTTTATGTTTTCTCACCATATTCTGGGTCCTTCAGTGTGAGTTTTTAATTTTCCTCGTTTTTTCAGGTTTTATTGCCATATTCTGGGTCCTTCAGTGTGAATTTTTAATTTTCTACTTTTTTCATGTTTTCTCGCCATATTTGGGGTCCTTCAGTGTGAGTTTTTTATTTTCTAATTTTTCAGTTTTTCTCACCATATTCCAGGTCCTTCACTGTGAATTTTTAATTTTCCACGTTTTTCAGGTTTTCTGGAATACTCTGGGTCCTTAATTGTGAATTTTTAATATTGCACGTTTTTCAGGTTTTTGGGTCATATTCTGTGTCCTACAGAGTAATTTTCTCATTTACACGTTTTCCATGTTTTTTTTGCCATATTGCAGTTTCTTCAGTGTGAATTTTAATTTTCCACGTTTTTCAGTATTTCTCGCCATATTCTGTGTCTGACAGTGTGAATTTTAATTTTCACGTTTTTCAGGGTTTCTCTGCATATTCTGGGTCCTGCCGTGTGATTTTCTCATTTTCCACGTTTCTCAAGTTTTTGTGTAATTCTGGGTCCGACAGTGTGATTTTCTCATTTTCCACCTATTTCAGGTTTTCTCGCTATAGTTGGGGTCCTTCAGTATGATTTTTTACTTTTCTAATTTTTCAGGGTTTCTCTCCATATTCTGGGTCCTACAGCGTGTATTTTTAATTTTCCACGTTTTTCAGGGTTTCTCAGCATATT
>NW_028227281.1:6462704-6607589 GCF_978045245.1 Mus caroli | reverse complement strand
ACCCTGAAAAACGTGCAAAATTAAACATACACGTGGTAGGACCCTGAATATGGCAACAAACCCTGAAAAAGTAGAAAATTAAAAACTCACACTGAAGGACCCAGAATATGGTGAGAAAAACTGAAAAAGGTTGAAAATGAGAAAATCACACTGTAGGACCCAGTATATGACGAAAAAAACTTAAAAACGATTAAAATTAAAAATTCACACTGTAGGACCCCAAATATGGCGAGAAAACCTGAAAAAGTTGGAAAATGAGAAAATCACACCTTAGGACACAGAATTGTGAAAAAACTTGAAATAAGGGGAAAATGAGAAAATCACACTGTAGGACCCAGAATATGACCAGAAACCCTGAAAAACATCGAAAATTAAAAATACACGCTGTAGGACCCAGAATATGGCAAGAAACCCTGAAAAAAGTAGATAATTAAAAACTCACACTGAAGGACACAGAATATGGCGAGAAACACTGAAAAATTAGAAAGATAAAAAATCACACTGAAGGACCCTAAATATGGCGAGAAAACCTTAAAAAGTTGTAAAATGAGAAAATCCCACTGTAGGACTCAGAATTACGAAAAAAAACTCGAAAAACGTGGAAAAAGAGAAAATCACTCTGCAGGACCCAGAATATGCCAAGAAACCCTGAAAATCGTGAAAATTAAAAATTCACACTGTCGGACACAGGATATGGCGAGAAACCATGAAAAAATTTGAAAATTAAAAGTTCACACTGTATTACCCAGAATATGGCGAGAAATACTGAAACACGTGGAAAATTAAAAATTCACACTGAAGGTCCCGGAATATGGCAAGGAAACCTGAAAAACGTGGAAATGAGAAAATCACACTGCAGAACACAGATAATGCCAAGAAACCCTGAAAAACGTGGATAATTAAAAATTCACACTGAAGGTCCCAGAATATGGCAGGGAAACCTGAAAAACGTGGAAATGAGAAAATCTCAGTGTAGGACCCAGAATATGACGAAAAAAACCTGAAAAACGTGGAAAATTAAAAATTCACACAGAAGGACCTACAATATGGTGAGAAAACCTGAAAAACAAGGAAAATTTAAAAATCACAATGAAGGACCCAGAATATGGAGAGAAAACCTGAAAAAACTAGAAAATTGAATATTCACACTGAAGGACCCCGAATATGGCAAGAAAACCTGAAAAAGGTGGAAAATGAGAAAATCACACTGCAGGACCCAGAATATGCCCAGAAACCATGAAAAATGTGGAAAATTAAAAATTCACACTGTAGGAACCATAATATGGCGAGAAAAACTGAAAAACGTGGAAAATTAAAAATTCACACTGAAGGAAAACCTGAAAAACGAGGAAAATTCAAAACACACACTGTAGGAACCAGAATATGGCTAGAAAACATGAAAAAGGTGGAAAATGAGAAAATCACACTGCAGGACCCAGAATATGCTGAGAATCCCTGAAAATCGTGGAAAATTAAAAATTCACACTGAAGGACCCGGAATTTGGCGAGAAAACCTGAAAAACGAGGAAAATTAAAAATTCACACTGTATTACCCAAAATATGGGGAGAAATACTGAAAAACGTGGAAAATTAAAAATTCACACTGCAGGACCTGGAATATGGCAAGAAATCCTGAAAAACTTGGAAACGAGAATATCACACTGTAGGACCCAGAATATGATGAAAAAACCTGGAAAACGTGGAAAATTAAAAATTCACACTGAAGGAATCAGAATATGGCGAGAAAACCTGAAAAAACGAGGAAAATTAAAAACTCACACTGTAGAACCTAGATTATGGCGAGATAACCTGAAAAAGGTAGAAAATGAGAAAATCACATGTAGGACCCAGAATTGTGAGAAAACCTGAAAAAGGTTGAAAACGAGAAAATAACACTACAGGAGCCAGAATATGCTGAGAAAACCTGAAAAACATTGAAAATTAAATATTCACACTATAGGACCCTGAATATGGCGAGAAACACTGAAAAAGGAAAAAAACGAGAAAATCACACTGTAATAATCAGAATATGACGAAATAACTTAAAAACGTGGAAAATTTAAAATTCACACTGTAGTACCCAGAATATGGCAAGAAAACCTTAAAAACTAGAAATTTAAAAACTCACACTGAAGGACCCCAAATATGGCGAGAAAACCTGAAAAACATGGAAATGAAAAAATCACACTGTAGAACCAGATTATGACGAAGAAACCTGAAAAATGTGGAAAAATAAAAATTCACACTCAAGGACCCGGATATAGCGAGCAAAACTGAAAAATGAGGAAAATTAAAATCTCACACTGAAGGACCCAGAATATGGCGAGAAAACCTGTAAAACCTAGAAAATTAAATATTCACACTGGAGGACACAGAATATTTTGAGAAACTCTGTAAAATCTTGAAAATTAAAAATTCACTCTAAAGGACCAGAATATGGCAAGAAACCTTGAAAAACGTGGAAAATTAAAAATTCACACTGAAGAACCTGGAATATGGCAAGAAAATAAGAAAAACGTGGAAATGAGAAAATCACACTGTATGACCTTGAATATGGCGAGAAAACCTGAAAAACGAGGAAAATTAAAAACTCACACTGAAGGACCCAGAATATGGCGAGAAATCCTGAAAAACATGGAAAATTAAATATTCACAAAGTAGAACCCAGGATAGGGAGAGAAACACTGAAAAAAGTGGAAAATTAAAAATTCACACTCTAGGAACAGAATATGGCAAGAAAACTTGAAAAACGTGGAAAATCGAAAAATTCACACTGTAGGACTCAGAATATGCCGAGAAGACATGAAAAAGTTGGAAAATGAGAAAATCACACTGAAGGACCCAGAATATGACGAAAAAAACTTAAAAAGGTTTAAAATTAAAAATTCATACTGTAGGACACAGAACATGGCAAGAAAACCTGAAAAACGTGAAAAATTTAAAATTCACACTGTAGGATGCAGAATATGGCGAGAAACACTGAAAAAAGTAAAAAATTTAAATCTCACACTGAAGGACCCTGAATATGTCGAGAAAACCTGAAAAAGGTGGAAAATGAGAAAATCACACTATAGGACCCAGAATATGCCGAGAAACCCTGAAAAATGTGCAAAATTAAACATACACGCTGTAGGACCCAGAATATGGCAACAAACCATGAAAAAACTAAAAAACTAAAAACTCACACTGAAGGACCACGAATATGGTGAGAAAACATGAAAAAGGTGGTTAATGACAAAATCAACTGTAGGACCCAGAATATGATGAAAAAAACTTAAAAACGATTAAAATTAAAAATTCACACTGTAGGACCCCGAATATGGTGAGAAAATCTGAAAATGTTTAAAAATGAGAAAAATACACTGTAGGACCCAGAATATGCTGAGAAACCCAGAAAAACGAGGAAAAATAAAAATATGCTTTGAAGGAGCCAGATTATGACAGGAAACCCTGAAAAAAGTAGAAAATTAAAAACTTACACGGAAGGACCCTGAATATGGCAAGAATACCTGAAAAAGGTGGAAATAGAGAATAATCACACTGTAGGACACAGAATTGCGAAAAAACATGAAAAACGTAGAAAATGAGAAAATCACACTGTAGGACCCAGAATTACGAAAAAATTTATAAAACGTGGAAAATGAGAAAATCACACTGCAGGAGCTAGAATATGCTGAGTAACCCTGAAAAACATGAAAATTAAAAATTCACACTGTCGGACACAGAATATGGCGAGAAACCATGAAAAAAGTGGAAAATTAAAAATTCACACTGTATTACCCAGAATATGGCGAGAAATACTGAAAAACATGGAAAATTAAAAATTCACCCTGAAGGACCTGGAATATGGCAAGAAAACCTGAAAAACGAGAAAATGAGAAAAATCACACTGTAGTACCCAGAATATGACGAAAAAAACTGAAAAACGTGGAAAATTAAAAACTCACACTGAATGACCCAGAATATGGCAAGAAAACCTGAAAAAAGTAAAAAACTAAAAATTCACACTGAAAGACCCCGAATATGGCGAGAAAACCTGAAAAAGGTGGAAAATGAGAATAAATGACTGTAGGACCCAGAATTGCGAAAAAACTTGAAAAACTTCGAAAATGAGAAAATCACACTTTAGGACCCAGAATATGCCGAGAAACCCTGAAAAACGTGGAAAATTGAAAATACGCGCTGTTGGACCCAGAATATGGCAAGAAACCCTGCAAAAGGTGAAAAATGAGAAAATCACACTGTAAGACCCAGAATTACGAAAAAACCTGAAAAACTTGGAAAATGAGAAAATCACACTGCAGGAAACAGAATATGCCGAGAAACCCTGAAAAACGTGGAAAATTAAAAATTCACACTGAAGGACCCGGAATATAGCGAGAAAACCTGAAAAAGGTGGAAAATGAGAAAATCACATGTAGAACCCAGAATAGCGAAAAAACTTGAAAAAGGTGAAAAATGAGAAAATCACACTGCAGGACCCAAAATATGCTGAGAAACCCTGATAATTATGGAAAATTAAATGTTCGCACTGTAGGACCCAGAATATGCCTAGAAACCCTTGAAAAACTTGGAAAAATAAAATACACTCTGTAGGAACCAGAATATATTGAGAAACCCTGAAAAAGTAGGAAATCAAAAACTCACACTGAAGGACCCCGAATATGGGGAGAAATCCTAAAAAACGTGGAAATGAGAAAATCACACTCTAGGACCCAGAATATGACGAAAAAACCTGAAAAACATGGAAAATTAAAAATTCACACTGAAGGTCCGGGAATATGGTGAGAAAACCTGAAAAACGAGGAAAATTAAAAACACAAACTGAAGGACCCAGAATATGGCGAGAAAACATGAAAAACATGGAAAATTAAATATTCACACTGTAGGACCCAGAATATGGCGAGAAACACTGAAAAAGGAGGAAAATGAGAAAATCACACTATAGGACCAGAATATGGCAAGAAACCTTGAAAAACGTGGAAAATTAAAAATTCACAATGTAGGACCCAGAATATGCTGAGAAAATCTGAAAAAGTTGGATAATGAGAATATCAAACTGTAGGACCCAGAACATGACGAAAAAAACTTAAAAACGTTTAAAATTAAAAAATCAAACTGTAGGACCTGAATATGGCGAGAAACCCTGAGAATCGTGGAAAATTTAAAAATCACACTGTAGGACGCAGAATATGGCGATTAACCCTGTAAAAAGTGGAATATTAAAAACTCACACTGAAGTACCCCGAAATTGGCAAGAAAACCTGAAAAAGGTGGAAAATGAAAAAAATCACACTGTAGGACCCAAAATATGCTGAGTAACCCTGAAAAACTTGGAAAATTAAAAATACACGCTGTAGGACCCAGAATATGGCAAAAAACCCTGAAAGAATTAGAAAATTAAAAACTCACACTGAAGGAACCGGAATATGGCAAGAAAACCTGAAAAAGTGGAAAGTCTCTCTCTGTCTCTCTCTCTATGTCTCTCTCTGTCTCTCTCTTTCTCTATCTCTGTCTCTCTCTATTTTTCTCTGTCTCTATCTGTCTCTCTCTCTGTCTCTCTCTGTCTCTCTCTCTCTCTCTGTCTCTCTCTTTCCCTCTCTCTGTCTCTCTCTGTCTCTATCTCTGTCTCTCTCTGTCTCTCTCTGTCACTCTGTCTCTCTCTGTCTCTCTCTGTCCCTCTCTGTCTCTCTCTGTGTCTTTCTTTGTCTCTCTCTGTCTCTCCCTGTCTCTCTCTGTCTCTCTCTTTATGTCTCTCTCTGTCTCTCTCTTTCTCTCTCTCTGTATCTCTCTGTCTCTCTTTGTCTCTCTCTGTGTCTTTCTTTGTCTCTCTCTGTCTCTCTTTGTCTCTCTCTGTAACTCTCTCTATGTCTCTCTCTGTCTCTCTCTTTCTCTATCTCTGTCTCTCTCTGTTTCTCTCTGTCTCTATCTCTCTGTGTGTCTCTTTCTTTCCTTCTCTCTGTCTCTATCTCTTTCTCTCTATGTCTCTCTCTGTCACTGTCTCTCTCTGTCTCTCTCTGTCTCTCTCTGTCTATCTGTCTCTCTCTGTCTCTCTCTGTCTCTCTCTCTGTCTCTCTCTGTCTCTCTCTGTGTCTTTCTTTGTCTCTCTCTGTCTCTCTGTCTCTCTCTGTCTCTCTCTGTGTCTCTCTCTATCTCTCTCTCTGTCTCTCTCTGTCTCTCTCTGTCTCTCTCAATGTATCTCTCTCTCTATGTCTCTCTCTGTGTCTTTCTTTGTCTCTCTCTGTCTCTCTCTGTCTCTCTGTGTGTCTCTCTCTGTCTCTCTCTCTATCTCTGTCTCTCTCTGTCTTTCTCACTCTGTCTCTGTCTCTCTCTGACTCTCTCTGTCTCTCTCTTTCTCTCTGTCTCTCTCTGTCTCTATCTCTGTCTCTCTCTGTCCTTCTGACTCTTTCTGTCTCTCTCTGTCTCTCTCTCTGTCTCTCTCTGTCTCTCTCCTTCTCTCTCTCTGTCTCTCTCTTTCCCTCTCTCTGTCTCTCTCTGTCTCTATCTCTGTCTCTCTCTGTCTCTCTCTGTAACTCTGTCTCTCTCTGTCTCTCTCTGTCTATCTGTCACTCTCTGTCTCTATCTCTGTATCTCTCTGTCTCTGTCTTTCTCTGTGTCTTTCTTTGTCTCGCTCTGTCTCTCTCTGTCTCTCTCTGTCTCTCTCTCTATGTCTCTCTTTGTCTCTCTCTTTCTCTATCTCTGTCTCTCTCTGTTTCTCTCTGTCTCTATCTGTCTCTCTCTCTGTCTCTCTCTGTCTCTCTCTGTCTCTCTCTGTCTATCTCTGTCTCTCTCTGACTCTCTCAATGTATCTCTCTGTCTCTCTATGTCTCTCTCTGTGTCTTTCTTTGTCTCTCTCAGTCTCTCTCTCTCTGTCTCACTCTGTCTCTCTCTCTGTCTCTCTTTGTCTCTCTCTCTGTATCTCTCTGTCTCTCTCTGTCTCTCTCTGTCTCTCTCTCTGTGTCTCTCTCTGTCTTTCTTTTTCTCTATCTATATCGCTCTCTGTCTCTCTCTGTGTCTTTTTTTGTCTCTCTCTGTCTCTCTCTGTCTCTCTCTGTCTCTCTCTGTCTCTCTTAGTCTCTCTCTGTGTCTTTCATTGTCTCTCTCTGTCTCTCTCTGTCTTTCGGTGTCTCTCTCTCTGTCTCTCTCTGTCTCACTCTCTGTCTCTCTCTGTCTCTATCTCTGTCTCTCTCTGTCTCTCTCTGTCTGTCTCTGTCTGTCTATGTCTATCTCTGTCTCTCTCTGTGTCTCTCTGTGTCTCTCTCTGTGTCTCTCTGTGTCTCTCTGTCTCTCTCTGTGTCTCTCTCTGTCTCTCTCTGTCTCTATCTCTGTCTCTCTCTGTCTCTCTATGTCTCTCTCAATGTATCTCTCTGTCTCTATATGTCTCTCTCTGTGTCTTTCTTTGTCTCTCTCTGTCTCTCTCTTTCTGTGTCTCACTCTGTCTCTCTCTGTCTCTCTCTCTGTCTCTGTCTCTCTCTCTCTGTCTCTCTCTGTCTCTCTCTCTAACTCTGTCTCTCTCTGTATTTCTCACTCTGTCTCTGTCTCTCTCTGTCCCTCTCTCTGTCTCTCTCTGTCTCTATCTCTGTCTCTCTCTGACTCTCTCTGTCTCTCTCTTTCTCTCTGTCTCTCTCTGTCTCTTTGTGTCTCTCTCTATCTCTCTCTGTCTCTCTCTGTCTCTCTCTGTCTCTCTTAGTCTCTCTCTGTGTCTTTCATTGTCTCTCTCTGTCTCTCTCTGTCTTTCTGTGTCTCTCTCTCTGTCTCTCTCTGTCTCACTCTCTGTCTCTCTCTGTCTCTATCTCTGTCTCTCTCTGTCTCTCTCTGTCTGTCTCTGTCTGTCTATGTCTATCTCTGTCTCTCTCTGTGTCTCTCTGTGTCTCTCTGTGTCTCTCTCTGTCTCTATCTCTGTCTCTCTCTGTCTCTCTATGTCTCTCTCAATGTATCTCTCTGTCTCTCTCTGTCTCTCTCTGTCTCTCTCTGTCTCTCTCTGTCTCTCTTAGTCTCTCTCTGTGTCTTTCATTGTCTCTCTCTGTCTCTCTCTGTCTTTCGGTGTCTCTCTCTGTCTCTCTCTGTCTCACTCTCTGTCTCTCTCTGTCTCTATCTCTGTCTCTCTCTGTCTCTCTCTGTCTGTCTCTGTCTGTCTATGTCTATCTCTGTCTCTCTCTGTGTCTCTCTGTGTCTCTCTCTGTCTCTCTCTGTCTCTATCTCTGTCTCTCTCTGTCTCTCTATGTCTCTCTCAATGTATCTCTCTGTCTATGTCTCTCTCTGTGTCTTTCTTTGTCTCTCTCTGTCTCTCTCTTTCTGTGTCTCACTCTGTCTCTCTCTGTCTCTCTCTCTGTCTCTGTCTCTGTGTCTCTCTCTGTCTTTCTCTGTCTCTATCTCTATCTCTCTCTGTCTCTCTCTGTCCTTCTGACTCTTTCTGTCTCTCTCTGTCTCTCTCTCTGTGTCTCTCTGTGTCTCTCTGTCTCTCTCTATGTCTTTCATTGTCTCTCTCTGTCTCTCTCTCTCTATCTCTCTGTCTCTCTGTCTCTCTCTGTCTCTCTCTGTCTCTATCTCTGTCTCTCTGTCTCTCTATGTCTCTCTTAATGTATCTCTCTGTCTTTGTATGTCTCTCTCTGTGTCTTTCTTTGTCTCTCTCTGTCTCTCTCTCTCTGTGTGTCTCACTCTGTCTCTCTCTGTCTCTCTCTCTGTCTCTGTCTCTGTCTCTCTCTCTGTCTCTCTCTGTCTCTCTCTCTAAATCTGTCTCTCTCTGTATTTCTCACTCTGTCTCTGTCTCTATCTGTCTCACTTTCTGTCTCTCTCTGTCTCTATCTCTGTCTCTCTGTCTCTCTCTGTCTCTCTCTGTCCTTCTGTATCTTTCTGTCTTCTCTGTCTCTCTCTCTGTTTCTCTCTGTCTCTCTCTGTCTCTCTGTGTCTTTGTTTGTCTCTCTCTGTCTCTCTGTGTCTCTCTCTCTGTCTCTCTCTGTCTCTCTCTGTCTCTATCTCTGTCTCTCTCTGTCTCTCTCTGTCTGTCTCTGTCTCCCTGTGTCTCTCTCTCTGTCTCTCTCTCTGTCTCTCTGTGTTTTTCTTTGTCTCTCTCTGTCTCTCTCTCTGTCTCTCTCTGTCTCTCTCTGTCTCTCTGTGTTTTTCTTTGTCTCTCTCTGTCTCTCTCTGTTTCTCTCTCTGTCTCACTCTGTCTCTCTCTGTCTCTCTCTGTCTCTCACTCTGTCTCTCTCTCTGTCTCTCTCTCTGTCTCTCTCTATGTCTCTCTCTCTTTCTCACTCTGTGTATCTCTTTCTCACTCTGTGTCTCTCTCTGTCTCTCTCTGTTTCTCTCTCTGTCACTCTGTCTCTCTCTGTCTCTCACTGTCTCTCTCTGTCTCTCTCTGTCTATCTGTCTCTCTCTGTCTCTCTCTCTGTCTCTCTGTCTCTCTCTGTCTCTCTCTGTCTCTCTCTGTCTCTATCTCTGTCTCTCTCGGTCTCTCTCTGTCTCTCTCTGTCTGTCTTTGTCTCTCTGTGTGTCTCTCTGTGTGTCTCTCTGTGTCTCTCTGTCTCTCTCAATGTATCTCTCTGTCTCTCTATGTCTCTCTCTGTTTTCTTTGTCTCTCTCTGTCTCTCTCTGTCTCTCTCTGTGTCTCTCTCTGTCTCTCTCTCTACCTCTGTCTCTCTCTGTCTTTCTCACTCTGTCTCTGTCTCTCTCTGTCTCTATCTCTGTCTCTCTCTGACTCTCTCTGTCTCTCTCTTTCTCTCTGTCTCTCTCTGTCTCTCTCTGTCTCTCTCTCTGTATCTCTCTGTCTCTCTCTGTCTCTCTCTCTGTGTCTCTCTCTTTCTTTCTCTGTCTCTATCTCTGTCTCGCTCTGTCTCTCTCTGTGTCTTTCTTTGTCTCTCTCTGTCTCTCTCTGTCTCACTCTCTGTCTCTCTCTGTCTTTCTCTGTCTCTCTCTGTGTCTCTCTCTGTCTTTCTCTGTCTCTATCTCTGTCTCTCTCTGTCTCTCTCTGTCCTTCTGACTCTTTATGTCTCTCTCTGTCTCTCTCTGTATCTCTCTGTCTCTCTCTGTCTCTCTCTGTGTCTTTCATTGTCTCTCTCTGACTCTCTCTGTCTCTCTCTGTCTCTCTCTGTCTCTCTCTGTCTCTCTCTTTCTCTATCTCTGTCTCTCTCTGTCTGTCTCTGTCTGTCTCTGTCTCTCTCTGTCTCTCTCTGTCTCTCTCTCTGTCTCTCTCTGTGTCTCTCTGTGTCTCTCTCTGTCTCTCTCTGTGTCTCTCTGTGTCTCTCTCTGTCTCTCTCTGTGTCTCTCTGTGTCTCTCTGTGTCTCTCTGTCTCTCTCTGTGTCTCTCTCTGTCTCTCTCTGTCTATCTCTGTCTCTCTCTGTCTCTCTCAATGTATCTCTCTGTCTCTCTATGTCTCTCTCTGTGTCTTTCTTTGTCTCTCTCAGTCTCTCTCTCTCTCTCTGTCTCACTCTGTCTCTCTCTCTGTCTCTCTTTGTCTCTCTCTCTGTATCTCTCTGTCTCTCTCTGTCTCTCTCTGTCTCTCTCTGTCTCTCTCTCTGTGTCTCTCTCTGTCTTTCTTTTTCTCTATCTATATCGCTCTCTGTCTCTCTCTGTGTCTTTTTTTGTCTCTCTCTGTCTCTCTCTGTCTCTCTCTGTCTCTCTCTGTCTCTCTTAGTCTCTCTCTGTGTCTTTCATTGTCTCTCTCTGTCTCTCTCTGTCTTTCGGTGTCTCTCTCTCTGACTCTCTCTGTCTCACTCTCTGTCTCTCTCTGTCTCTATCTCTGTCTCTCTCTGTCTCTCTCTGTCTGTCTCTGTCTATGTCTATCTCTGTCTCTCTCTGTGTCTCTCTGTGTCTCTCTCTGTGTCTCTCTGTGTCTCTCTGTCTCTCTCTGTGTCTCTCTCTGTCTCTCTCTGTCTCTATCTCTGTCTCTCTCTGTCTCTCTCTGTCTCTCTCAATGTATCTCTCTGTCTCTCTATGTCTCTCTCTGTGTCTTTCTTTGTCTCTCTCTGTCTCTCTCTTTCTGTGTCTCACTCTGTCTCTCTCTGTCTCTCTCTCTGTCTCTGTCTCTGTCTCTCTCTCTGTCTCTCTCTGTCTCTCTCTCTAACTCTGTCTCTCTCTGTATTTCTCACTCTGTCTCTGTCTCTCTCTGTCCCTCTCTCTGTCTCTCTCTGTCTCTATCTCTGTCTCTCTCTGACTCTCTCTGTCTCTCTCTTTCTCTCTGACTCTCTCTGTCTCTTTGTGTCTCTCTCTATCTCTCTCTGTCTCTCTCTGTCTCTATCTCTGTCTCTCTCTGTCTCTCTCTGTCTGTCTCTGTCTCTCTGTGTCTCTCTCTCTGTCTCTCTCTGTGTCTCTCTCTGTGTGTCTCTGTCTCTCTCTGTTTCTCTCTCTGTCTCTCTCTGTCTCTAACTCTGTCTCTCTCTGTCTCTCTGACTCTCTCTGTATCTCTCTGTCTCTCTCTGTCTCTCTGTGTGTTTTTCTTTGTCTCTCTCTGTCTCTCTCTGTCTCTCTCTCTGTCTCTCTCTGTCTCTCTCTGTCTCTCTGTGTTTTTCTTTGTCTCTCTCTGTCTCTCTCTGTGTCTCTTTCTGTCTCACTCTGTTTCTCTCTGTCTCTCTCTGTCTCTCTCTCTGTCTCTCTCTCTGTCTCTCTCTGTCTCTCTCTCTTTCTCACTCTGTGTATCTCTGTCTCTCTCTGTGTCTCTCTCTGTCTCACTCTGTCTTTCTCTGTCTCTCTCTGTCTCTCTCTCTGTCTCTCTGTCTCTCTTTGTCTCTCTCTGTCTCTATCTCTGTCTCTCTCTGTCTCTCTCTGTCTCTCTCTGTCTCTCTCTGTCTGTCTCTGTCTCTCTGTGTGTCTCTCTCTGTGTCTCTCTGTGTCTCTCTCTGTGTCTCTCTCTGTCTCTCTGTCTCTCTCAATGTATCTCTCTGTCTCTCTATGTCTCTCTCTGTCTTTCTTTGTCACTCTCTGTCTCTCTCTGTCTCTCTCTGTCTCTCTATGTGACTTTCAGTGGCCCCACACAGCCTCACATATACTTCTAAAAATTTAAAGAAGGGTGTGGCCACTCTAAAAGCTCAACAATTAACAGCATTGTCTCCTCTTCCAGAGTACCTGGGATCAACTACCAGCAACTATATGGTGGCCCAACTCCAGTTCCAGGGGATCAACAGACAGACATACAGACAGTGATAAAAATGGCAGGCCTGCCTGGTCTTTCTTTCTTTCTTATCCTTTTTAAAAAATGTTTATTTATATATTTATTTATGTATTTATTAGATATAAGTACACTGTAGCTGTCTTCAGACACTCCAGAAGAGGGTGTCAGATTCTGGAGAATCTAAATCCCTCTTATGGTCTGCATATGATGTACATAAACACAGCCTCACATATACTTCTAAAAATTTAAAGATGTGTGGGGCCACTGAGAGGGCTCAACAATTAACAGCATTGTCTCCTCTTTCAGAGAACCTGGGATAAACTACCAGCACCTTATGGTGGCCCATCTCCAGTTCCAGTGGATCAGACAGACAGACAGACAGAGAGACAGAGATAAGGATGGCAGGCCTGCCTGGTCTTTCTTTATTTCTTATACTTTTTAAAAAATGTTTATTTATTTATTTATTTATTTATGTATGTATGTATGTATTAGATATAAGTACACTGTAGCCGTCTTCAGACACTCCAGAAGAGGGTGACAGATTCTAGAGTATCTAAATCCCTCTTATGATCTGAATATAATGTACATAAACATATAATGTACATAAGCATCACATATACTTCTAAAAATTAAAAAGGGGTGGGGCCACTGAAAGGGCTCAACAATTAACAGCATTGTATCCTCTTCCAGAGAACCTGGGATCAACTACCAGCAACTATATGGTGGCCCATCTCCAGTTCCAGGGGATCAGACAGACAGACAGACAGACAGACAGAGATAAGGATGGCAGGCCTGCCTGGTCTTACTTTCTTTCTTATCCTTTTTAAAAAATGTTTATTTATTTATTTATTTATGTATTTATTAGATATAAGTACACTGTAGCTGTCTTCAGACACTCCAGAAGAGGGTGTCAGATTCTGGAGAATCTAAATCCCTCTTATGGTCTGCATATGATGTACATAAACACAGCCTCCCATATACTTCTAAATATTTAAAGATGGGTAGGGCCACTGATAGGGCTCAACAATTAACAGCATTGTCTCCTCTTTCAGAGAACCTGGGATAAACTACCAGCACCTTATGGTGGCCCATCTCCAGTTCCAAGGGATCAGACAGACAGACAGACAGAGAGACAGAGATAAGGATGGCAGGCCTGACTGGTCTTTCTTTATTTCTTATACTTTTTAAAAAATGTTTATTTATTTATTTATTTATTTATTTATTTATTTATTAGATATAAGTACACTGTAGCCGTCTTCAGACACTCCAGAAGATGGTGTCAGATTCTGGAGAATCTAAATCCCTCTTATGGTCTGAATATGATGTACATAAACACAGCCTCACATATACTTCTAAAAATTAAAAATGGGTGGGGCCACTGAAAGGGCTCAACAATTAACAGCATTGTCTCCTCTTCCAGAGAACGTGGGATCAACTACCAGCACCTACAAGGTGGCCCATCTCCAGTTCCAGGGGATCAGACAGACAGACAGACAGGCAG
This sequence comes from Mus caroli, assembly GCF_978045245.1. Lineage (NCBI taxonomy): Eukaryota > Metazoa > Chordata > Mammalia > Rodentia > Muridae > Mus > Mus caroli. Next base: position 6,593,981 of record NW_028227281.1, on the reverse strand, counting down.
AGATAAAGATGGCAGGCCTGCCTGGTCTTTCTTTCTTTCTTATCCTTTTTAAAAATATTTATTTATTTATTTATTTGTTTATGTATTTCTTAGATATAAGTACACTGTAGCTTTCTTTAGACACTCCAGAGGAGGGTGTCAGATTCTGGAGAATGTAAATCCCTCTTATGGTCTGCATATGATGTACATAAACACAGCCTCACATATACTGAGCTGAGGTGTCACAGGCCAACTGCTGGAATTTCTGAGTACCACCTAGATAGAGAAAAGCTATGCTGTGGTTGCTTAATTTATGTATTTTATTATTTCTATTTGTTGTTTTGTTTTGTTTTATTTGTTTATAGAGAAGTCCTCTGTCTGTAGCTCTGGCTGACCCAGGACTGCCTACTTGTGTTAATTAGGGTTTCACAGCTGAGAACAGACACCAAGAGCAAGGTAAGGCTTAGAAAACCCTACATTCAGTGGTGGCTCAAGCTCTTAATGAGAACACTCTGTAGGCAGAGGCAGTCAGTTTCTGAGTCGAGGCCACCCTGGTGAAAGACAGGGCTAGGGTAGGGGCTAGGGTGAGGAAAGAAAGAAAGAAAGAGAAAGAGAGAGAAAGAAAGAGAGAGAAAGAAAGAGAGAGAAAGAAAGAGAAAGAAAGAAAGAGAAAGAAAGAAAGAGAAAGAGAGAGAAAGAAAGAGAAAGAAAGAGAAAGAGAGAGAAAGAAAGAGAAAGAGAGAGAAAGAAAGAGAAAGAGAGAGAAAGAAAGAGAGAGAAAGAAAGAGAGAGAAAGAAAGAGAGAGAAAGAAAGAGTTTTTATAAAAGTTTTATAAAAAGTGTTAACGTTTATAAAAATTAAAAAAAAAAATACCAGATCACCATCACACAGCATTGGCTGTCTTCAGGTGTATCCTTTCAGCCTCCAAAACAAAAAACAACGGCTGGTTGTCTTCAGGTGTATCCTATTCTCGAGTCTTATTTCCAACCTTAGAGCTGGGCTGAGCTGCCTCATTATGTAATTGCAAACCTTCCTTGGTTTGTCTTTTCCATTTCTAAGACTAACAGGCCTTTTTCTATTTATTGAATATGCTCATGACTGTCCTTTAGATATAGTAAATATAACTGTTGCTTATAAAACTTGTTTTCTAGGAATTTTTAAAGGGCAATGGCAGAGTTTATTTATAAAAAAAATATTTTGCATTTATTTATTTGTGTGAGTGATGAAGCTCAGGTCTTCAAACTCGTCAGGAGGTATGATTACCTCCCCTCTCTCTCAACCCCTCTCTCTCCTCTCTCAATGATTGTGTAAGAATGTTTTGCATGTGTATGCTGTGCCCACAGACTCCAGAACAGAGTATTAGATCCCCTGGAACTGGAGATTGGCCACCATATATAATACTGGTAATTGAGCCCAGGTTCTCTGGAAGAGGAGACAATGCTCTTAATTGTTGAGCCCTCTTTGTAGCCACATCTTTCTTTCTTTCTTTTTTTTTTTTTTGAGTATATGTGAGGCTGTGTTTATATACATCATATGCAGACAATAAGAATGATTTAGATTCTTCAGAATCTGACACCCTCTTCTGGACTGTCTGAAGATAGCTACAGCATACTTAAATATAATAAATAAATAAATCTTTAAAAAGAAAAGGAAAAGTAAAAAAGAAAGAACAGGCCTGCCATATGCATGTTCATAGAGGAAAATGGGAGAGACCCCAATCTAACCTCAGCAGGGTGCTTCCTTCTGGATGGTAGCTCACAGTTTCATCCCAGCAAGACAGGCAAATCACTGAGTTCAAGGACAGTAAGGTTCAGGACAGCCAAGGTTAGGAAGGAAAAGGGTCTATGTTGAGAATACAAACCGACAAAACAACAACTAGGAAAAAGAAGTGACAGTGTAACTTGGGGTAGGGTACCAACAAGAGAAAGCTTTCTGTTACCACTTACAAACACCAGTAGCCTTGCACCCTTCTGCCCAGGTCCCTGCCTTCCTTTCTAGGAATTCTAAGGATGCCAGGGGGTGGGGGAATCCAGATTAACTTTAAAAAAAAAAAGACTTGGTCTTTGATGTCTATAGGAAGCCCTTCTCAGTGCCTTTAACTACCACTGAACTTTCAGGGCTGTGACTCAACTGTAACAAGGAACAGGGCTAAGAACCTGCAGCCTTTGAAAACAACTATTTTTTTAAAGTGGGGGACACAAATCAGCAGTAGAACCCCTCAGGTTCAGCCATAATACTTGTTAGGGAAAGAGCCTCAATGTCCGGAGCTGAGGTTTCATGGGTGAACTGCTTCAAGCTCTGAGTATCATTGAAAGAAAGAAAAGATATCATGTGGTTGCTTAATTTATTTATTTTATTATTTCTATTTTTTGTTTTTTTTTGTTTTGTTTTAGAAAAGGCCTCAGTCTGTAGCTATGGCTGACCTAGGACAGACTACATGTGTTAATTAGGGTTTCACAGCTGAGAAACAGACCATACCTATGTAAGACTTAGAAAACCCAACAGTCAGTGGTGGCTCGAGCTCTTAATGAGAGCACTCTGGAGGCAGAGGCAGTCAGTTTCTGAGTTCGAGGCCAGCCTGGTTAAAGACAGGGATAGGCAGGGCTAGGCAAGGCAGGGCTGGGCTGGGCTAGGCTAGGCTAGGCAAGGGGCTGGGCTAGTCAAGGCAAGGGACTAGGCTAGGCTACTCAAGGGGCTAGGCAAGACAGACAGACAGAGAGAAAGACAGACAAGGATGGCAGGCCTGCCTGGTTTTTCTTTCTTTCTTATCCCTTTTAAAAAATATTTATTTATTTATTTATTTATTTATTTATTTATTTATTTATGTATTTATTATATATAAGTACACTGTAGCTGTCTTCAGACACTCCAGAAGAGGGTGTCAGATTCTGGAGAATCTATATCCCTCTTATGGTCTGCATATGATGTACATAAACACAGCCTCACATTTACTTCTAAAAATTTAAAGATGTGTGGGGCCAATGAAAGGGATCAACAATTAACAAAATTGTCTCCTCTTATAGAGAACCTGGGATCAACTACCAGCAACTATATGGTGGCCCATCTCCAGTTCCAGGGGATCAGACAGACAGACAGACAGACAAGGATGGCAGGCCTGCCTGGTCGCTCTTTCTTTATTATCCTTTTTAAAAAATGTTTATTTGTTTATTTATGTATTTATTAGATATAAGTACACTGTAGCTATCTTCAGACACTCCAGAAGAGGGTGTCAGATTCTGGAGAATCTAAATCGCTCTTATGGTCTGCATATGATGTACATAAACACAGCCTCACATATACTTCTAAAAATTTAAAGATGGGTGGGGCCACAGAAAGGGCTCAACAATTAACAGCATTGTCTCCTCTTCCAGAGAACCTTGGATAAACTACCAGCAACTATATGGTGGCCCATCTCCAGTTCCAGGGTATCAGACAGACAGACAGACAGACAGAGATAAGGATGGAGGCCTGCCTGGTCTTTCTTTCTTTCTTATACTTTTAAAAAAATGTTTATTTATTTATTTATTTATTTATTTATGTATTTATTATAAATAAGTACAATATAGCTGTCTTCAGACACTCCAGAAGAGGGTGTCAGATTCTGGAGAATCTAAATCCCTATTATGGTCTGCATATGAAGTACATAAACACAGCCTCACATATACTTCTAAAAATTTAAAGATGTGTGGGGCCACTGAAAGGGCTCAACAATTAACAGCATTGTCTCCTCTACCAGAGAACCTGGGATCAACTACCAGCAACTATATGGTGGCCCATCTCCAGTTCCAGGGGATCAGGCAGACAAAGAGACAGACAGACAAGGGTGGCAGGCCTCCCTGGTTTTTTTTTCTTTCTTATCCTTTTTAAAAAATGTTTATTTATTTATTTATGTATTTATTAGATATAAGTACACTGTAGCTGTCTTCAGACACTCCAGAAGTGGGTGTCAGATTCTGGAGAATATAAATCCCTCTTATGGTCTGCATATGATGTACATAAACACAGATTCACATATACTTCTAAAAATTTAAGATGGGTGGGGCCACTGAAAGGGCTCAACAATTAACAGCATTGTCTCTTCTTCTAGAGAACCTGGGATCAACTACCAGCAACTATATGGTGGCCCATCTCCAGTTCCAGGGGATCAGACAGACAGACAGACAGACAGAGATAAGGAGGGCGGCCTGCCTGTTTTTTCTTTCTTTCTTATCCTTTTAAAATAATGTTTATTTATTTATTTATTTATTTATTTATTTATTTATTTATTAGATATAAGTACACTGTAGTTGTCTTCAGACACTCCAGAAGATGGTGTCAGATTCTGGAGAATCCAAATCCCTCTTATGGTCTGCATATGATGTACATAAACACAGCCTAACATATACTTCTAAAAATTTAAAGATAGGTGGAGCCACTGAAAAGGCTCAACAATTAAAAGCATTGTCGCTTCTTCCAGAGAACCAGGGATCAACTAACAGCAACTATATGGTGGCCCATCTCCAGTTCCAAGGGATCAGACAGACAGACAGACAGACTGACAGAGATAAGGATGGAGGCCTGCCTGGTCTTTCTTTCTTTCTTATACTTTTAAAAAAATGTTTATTTATTTATTTATTTATTTATTTATTTATGTATTTATTAGATATAAGTACACTGTAGCTGTCTTCAGACACTCTAGAAGAGGGTGTCATCTTCTGGAGAATCTAAATCCATCTTATGGTCTGCATAGGATGTACATAAACACAGCCTCACATATACTTCTAAATATTTAAAGATGGGTGGGCCCACTGAAAGGGCTCAACAATTAACAGCATTGTCTCTTCTTCCAGAGAACGTGGGATCAACTACCAGCAACTATATGGTGGCCCATCTCAAGTTCCAGGGGATAAGACAGACAGACAGACAGACAGAGATAAGGATGGCAGGCCTGCCTGATTTTTCTTTCTTTCTTATCCTTTTTTAAAAATGTTTATTTATTTATTTATTCATTTATTCATTTATTTATTTATTTATGTATTTATTAGATATAAGTACACTGTAGCTGTCTTCAGACTCTCCAGAAGAGGGTGTCAAATTCTGGAGAATCAATATCCCTCTTATGGTCTGTATATGATGTACATGAACAGAGCCTCACATATACTTCTAAAAATTTAAAGATGGGTGGGGCCACTGAAAGGGCTCAACAATTAACAGCATTTTCTCCTCTTCCAGAGAACCTGGGATCAACTACCAGCAACTATATGGTGGCTCATCTCCAGTTCCAGGGTATCTGACAGATAGACAGACAGACAGGCAGACAGACAGACAGACAAGGTGGCAGGCCTGCCTGGTCTTTCTTTCTTTCTTATTCTTTTTAAAAAATGTTTATTTATTTATTTATGTATTTATTAGATATAAGTACACTGTAGCTGTCTTCAGACACTCTAGAAGAGGGTGTCATATTCTGGAAAATCTAAATCCCTCTTATGGTCTGCATATGATGTACACAAACACAGCCTCACATATACTTCTAAAAATTTAAAGATGGGTGGGCCCACTGAAAGGGCTCAACAATTAACACCATTGTCTCCTCTTCCAGAGAAGGTGGGATCAACTACCAGCAACTATATGGTGGCCCATCTCCAGTTCCACGGGATCAGACAGACAGACATACAGACAGTGATAAGGATGGCAGGCCTGCCTTGTCTTTCTTTCTTTCTTTCTTATCCTTTTTAAAAAAAATGTTTATTTATATATTTATTTATGTATTTATTAGATATAAGTACACTGTAGCTGTTTTCAGACACTCCAGAAGAGGGTGTCAGATTCTGGAGAATCTAAATCCCTTTTATGGTCTGCATATGATGTACATAAATGCAGCCTCACATATACTTCTAAAAATTTAAAGATGTGTGGGGCCACTGAGAGGGCTCAACAATTAACAGCATTGTCTCCTCTTTCAGAGAACCTGGGATAAACTACCAGCACCTTATGGTGGCCCATCTCCAGTTCCAGTGGATCAGACAGACAGACAGACAGACAGAACGAGATAAGGATGGTAGGCCTGCCTGGTATTTCTTTTTTTCTTATCCGGTTTAAATAATGTTTATTTATTTATTTATTTATTTATTTATTTATGTATTTATTAGATATAAGTACACTGTAGCTGTTTTCAGACACTCCAGAAGAGGGTGTCAGATTCTGGAGAATCTAAATCCCTCTTATGGTCTGCATATGATGTACATAAACACAGCCTAACATATACTTCTAAATATTTAAAGAAGTGTGGGTCCACTGAAAGGGCTCAACAATTAAGAGCTTTGTCTCCTCTTCCAGAGAACCTGGGATAAACTACCAGCAACACTATGGTGGCCCATGTCCAGTTCCAGGGTATCAGACAGACAGACAGACAGACAGACATAAGGGTGGCAGGCCTGCCTGGTCTTTCTTACTTTCTTATCCTTTTTAAAAAATATTTATTTATTTATTTATTTATTTATTTATTTATTTATTTATTTATGTATTTCTTAGATATAAGTACACTGTAGCTTTCTTTAGACACTCCAGAGGAGGGTGTCAGATTCTGGAGAATGTAAATCCCTCTTATGGTCTGCATATGATGTACATAAACACAGCCTCACATATACTGAGCTGAGGTGTCACAGGCCAACTGCTGGAATTTCTGAGTACCACCTAGATAGAGAAAAGCTATGCTGTGGTTGCTTAATTTATGTATTTTATTATTTCTATTTGTTGTTTTGTTTTGTTTTATTTGTTTTTAGAGAAGTCCTCTGTCTGTAGCTCTGGCTGACCCAGGACTGCCTACTTGTGTTAATTAGGGTTTCACAGCTGAGAACAGACACCAAGAGCAAGGTAAGGCTTAGAAAACCCTACATTCAGTGGTGGCTCAAGCTCTTAATGAGAGCACTCTGTAGGCAGAGGCAGTCAGTTTCTGAGTTCGAGGCCACCCTGGTGAAAGACAGGGCTAGGGTAGGGGCTAGGGTGAGGAAAGGAAGAAAGGAAAGAAGGAAAGAAAGAAAGGAAAGAAGAAAAGAAAGAAAGAAAAAGTTTTTATAAAAGTTTTATAAAAAGTGTTAAAGTTTTTAAAAATTAAAAAAAAAAATACCAGATCACCATCACACAGCATTGGCTGTCTTCAGGTGTATCCTTTCAGCCTCCAAAACAAAAAACAATGGCTGGCTGTCTTCAGGTGTATCCTATTCTCGAGTCTTATTTCCAACCTTAGAGCTGGGCTGAGCTGCCTCATTATGTAATTGCAAACCTTCCTTGGTTTGTCTTTTCCATTTCTAAGACTAACAGGCCTTTTTCTATTTATTGAATATGCTCATGACTGTCCTTTAGATATAGTAAATATAACTGTTGCTTATAAAACTTGTTTTCTAGGAATTTTTAAAGGGCAATGGCAGAGTTTATTTATAAAAAAATATTTTGCATTTATTTATTTGTGTGAGTGATGAAGCTCAGGTCTTCAAACTCGTCAGGAGGTATGATTACCTCCCCTCTCTCTCAACCCCTCTCTCTCCTCTCTCAATGATTGTGTAAGAATGTTTTGCATGTGTATGCTGTGCCCACAGACTCCAGAACAGAGTATTAGATCCCCTGGAACTGGAGATGGGCCACCATATATAATACTGGTAATTGAGCCCAGGTTCTCTGGAAGAGGAGACAATGCTCTTAATTGTTGAGCCCTCTCGGTAGCCACATCTTTTTTCTTTCTTTTTTTTTCTTGAGTATATGTGAGGCTGTGTTTATATACATCATATGCAGACAATAAGAATGATTTAGATTCTTCAGAATCTGACACCCTCTTCTGGACTGTCTGAAGATAGCTACAGCATACTTAAATATAATAAATAAATAAATCTTTAAAAAGAAAAGGAAAAGTAAAAAAGAAAGATCAGGCCTGCCATATGCATGTTCATAGAGGAAAATGGAAGAGACCCCAATCTAACCTCAGCAGGGTGCTTCCTTCTGGATGGTAGCTCACAGTTTCATCCCAGCAAGACAGGCAAATCACTGAGTTCAAGGACAGTAAGGTTCAGGACAGCCAAGGTTAGGAAGGAAAAGGGTCTATGTTGAGAATACAAACCGACAAAACAACAACTAGGAAAAAGAAGTGACAGTGTAACTTGGGGTAGGGTACCAACAAGAGAAAGCTTTCTGTTACCACTTACAAACACCAGTAGCCTTGCTCCCTTCTGCCCAGGTCCCTGCCTTCCTTTCTAGGAATTCTAAGGATGCCAGGGTGTGGGGGAATCCAGATTAACTTTTTAAAAACAAAGACTTGGTCTTTGATGTCTATAGGAAGCCCTTCTCAGTGCCTTTAACTACCACTGAACTTTCAGGGCTGTGACTCAACTGTAACAAGGAACAGGGCTAAGAACCTGCAGCCTTTGAAAACAACTATTTTTTTAAAGTGGGGGACACAAATCAGCAGTAGAACCCCTCAGGTTCAGCCATAATACTTGTTAGGGAAAGAGCCTCAATGTCCGGAGCTGAGGTCTCATGGGTGAACTGCTTCAAGCTCTGAGTATCATTGAAAGAAAGAAAAGATATCATGTGGTTGCTTAATTTATTTATTTTATTATTTCTATTTTTTGTTTTCTTTTGTTTTGTTTTAGAAAAGGCCTCAGTCTGTAGCTATGGCTGACCTAGGACAGACTACATGTGTTAATTAGGGTTTCACAGCTGAGAAACAGACCATACCTATGTAAGACTTAGAAAACCCAACAGTCAGTGGTGGCTCGAGCTCTTGATGAGAGCACTCTGGAGGCAGAGGCAGTCAGTTTCTGAGTTCGAGGCCAGCCTGGTTAAAGACAGGGATAGGCAGGGCTAGGCAAGGCAGGGCTGGGCTAGGCTAGGCTAGGCAAGGGGCTGGGCTAGTCAAGGCAAGGGACTAGGCTAGGCTACTCAAGGGGCTAGGCAAGACAGACAGACAGAGAGAAAGACAGACAAAGATGGCAGGCCTGCCTGGTTTTTCTTTCTTTCTTATCCCTTTTAAAAAATGTTTGTTTATTTATTTATTTATTTATTTATGTATTTATTAGATATACTTACACTGTAGCTGTCTTCAGACACTCCAGAATAGGGTGTCAGATTCTGGAGAATCTATATCCCTCTTATGGTCTGCATATGATGTACTGTACACAGCCTCACATTTACATCTAAAAATTTAAAGATGTGTGGGTCCAATGAAAGGGATCAACAATTAACAGCATTGTCTCCTCTTATAGAGAACCTGGGATCAACTACCAGCAACTATATGGTGGCCCATCTCCAGTTCCAGGGGATCAGACAGACAGACAGACATACAGACAGATAGAGTTAAGGATGGCAGGCCTACCTTGTCTATCCTTCTTTCTTATCCTTTTAAAAAATGTTTATTAATTTAAGTATGTATTTATTAGATATAAGTACACTGTAGCTGTCTTCAAACACGCCCGAAGAGGGTGTCAGATTCTGGAGAATCTATATCCCTCTTATGGTCTGCATATGATGTATATGAACACAGCCTCACCTATACTTCTAAAAATTTAAAGATGGGTGGGGCAACTGAAAGGGCTCAACAATTAACAGCACTGACTCCTCTTCCAGAGAACCTGGGATCAACTACCAGCAATTATATGGTGGCCCATCTCCAGTTCCAGGGGATCAGACAGACAGACAGACAGACAAGGATGGCAGGCCTGCCTGGTCTCTCTTTCTTTATTATCCTTTTTTAAAAATGTTTATTTGTTTATTTATGAATTTATTAGATATAAGTACACTGTAGCTGTCTTCAGACACTCCAAAAGAGGGTGTCAGATTCTGGAGAATCTAAATCCCTCTTATGGTCTGCATATTCGGTACATAAACACAGCCTTGCATATACTTCTAAATATTTAAAGATGGGTGGGGCCACTGAAAGGGCTCAACAATTAACAGCATTGTCTCCTCTTCCAGAGAACCTTGGATAAACTACCAGCAACTATATGGTGGCCCATCTCCAGTTCCAGGGTATCAGACAGACAGACAGACAGACAGAGATAAGGATGGAGGCCTGCCTGGTCTTTCTTTCTTTCTTATACTTTTAAAAAATGTTTATTTATTTATTTATTTATTTATTTATTTATTTATTTATTAGATATAAGTACACTGTAGCTGTCTTCAGACTCTCCAGAAAAGGGTGTCAGATTCTGGAGAATCTATATCCCTCTTATGGTCTGCATATGATGTACATAAACACAGCCTCACATATACTTCTAAAAATTTAAAGATGGTTGGGGCCACTGAAAGGGCTCAACAATTAACAGCATTGTCTCCTCTTCCAGAGTACCTGGGATCAACTACCAGCAACTATATGGTGGCCCATCTCCAGTTCCAGAGGATCAGACAGACAGACATACAGACAGTGATAAGGATGGAAGGCCTGCCTGGTCTTTCTTTCTTTCTTATCCTTTTTAAAAAAATGTTTATTTATATATTTATTTATGTATTTATTAGATATAAGTACACTGTAGCTGTCTTCAGACACTCCAGAAGAGGGTGTCAGATTCTGGAGAATCTAAATCCCTCTTATGGTCTGTATATGATGTACATAAACAAAGCCTCACATATACTTCTAAAAATTTAAAGATGTGTGGGGCCACTGAGAGGGCTCAACAATTAACAGCATTGTCTCCTCTTTCAGAAAACCTGGGATAAACTACCAGCACCTTATGGTGGCCCATCTCCAGTTCCAGTGGATCAGACAGACAGACAGACAGACAGAGAGACAGAGATAAGGATGGCAGGTCTGCCTGGTCTTTCTTTATTTCTTATACTTTTTAAAAAATGTTTATTTATTTATTTATTTATTTATTTATTTATTTATTATTAGATATAAGTACACTGTAGCTGTTCAGACACTCCAGAAGAGGGTGTCAGATTCTGGAGAATCTAAATCCCTCTTATGGTCTGCATATGATGTACATAAACACAGCCTCACATATACTTCTAAAAATTAAAGAAGGGTGGGGCCACTCTAAAAGCTCAACGATTAACAGCATTGTCTCCTCTTCCAGAGTACCTGGGATCAACTACCAGCAACTATATGGTGGCCCATCTCCTGTTCCAGGGGATCAGACAGACAGACAGACTGACAGAGATAAGGATGGCAGGCCTGCGTGGTCTTTCTTTCTTTCTTATCCTTTTTAAAAAAATGTTTATTTATTTATTTATATTTTTATTAGATATAAGTACACTGTAGCCGTCTTCAGACACTCCAGAAGAAGGTGTCAGATTCTGGAGAATCTAAATCCCTCTTATGGTCTGCATATGATGTACATAAACACAGCCTCACATTTACTTCTTAAAATATAAATGTGGGGGGGCCACTGAAAGGGCTCAGCAATTAACAGCATTGTCTCCTCTTTCAGTGAACCTGGGATAAACTACCAGCACCTTATGGTGGCCCATCTCCAGTTCCAGTGGATCAGACAGACAGACAGACAGACAGAGGGACAGAGATAAGGATGGCAGGCCTGCCTGGTCATTCTTTCTTTCTTATCCTTTTCAAAAAAATGTTTATTTATATATTTATTTATGTATTTATTAGATATAAGTACACTGTAGCTGTCTTCAGACACCCCAGAAGAGGGTGTCAGATTCTGGAGAAACTAAATCCCTCTTATGGTCTGCATATGATGTACATAAACACAGCCTCACATATACTTCTAAAAATTTAAAGATGTGTGGGGCCAATGAGAGGGCTCAACAAGTAACAGCATTGTCTCCTCTTTCAGTGAACCTGGGATAAACTACCAGCACCTTATGGTGGCCCATCTCCAGTTCCAGTGGATCAGACAGACAGACAGACAGACAGAGAGACAGAGATAAGGATGGCAGGCCTGCCTGGTCTTTCTTTATTTCTTATACTTTTTAAAAATTGTTTATTTATTTATTTATTTATTTATTTATTTATTTATTAGATATAAGTACACTGTAGCCGTCTTCAGACACTCCAGAAGAGGGTGTCAGATTCTAGAGAATCTAAATCCCTCTTATGGTCTGAATATGATGTACATAAACACAGCCTCACATATACTTCTAAAAATTATAAATAGGTGGGGCCACTGAAAGCACTCAACAATTAACAGCATTGTCTCCTCTTCCAGAGAACCTGGGATCAACTACCAGCACCTAAAAGGTGGCCCATCTCCAGTTCCAGGGGATCAGACAGACAGAGAGACAGCCAGTGATAAGGATGGCAGGCCTGCCTGGTCTTTCTTTCTTATCCTTTTTTTAAAAAAATGTTTATTTATTTATTTATTTATTTATTTATTTATTTATTTATTTATTATTTGATATAAGTACACTGTAGCTGTTCAGACACTCCAGAAGAGAGTGTCATATTCTGGAGAATCTAAATCCCACTTATGGTATGCATATGATGTACATAAACACAGCCTCACATATACTTCTAAAAATTTAAAGAAGGGTGGGGCCACTCTAAAAGCTCAACAATTAACAGCATTGTCTCCTCTTCCAGAGTACCTGGGATCAACTACCAGCAACTATATGGTGGCCCATCTCCAGTTCCAGGGGATCAGACAGAGAGACATACAGACAGTGATAAGGATGGCAGGCCTGCCTGGTCTTTCTTTCTTTCTTATCCTTTTTAAAAAAATGTTTATTTCTATATTTATTTATGTATTTATTAGATATATGTACACTGTAGCTGCTTTCAGACACTCCAGAAGAGGGTGTCAGATTCTGGAGAATCTAAATCCCTCTTATGGTCTGCATATGATGTACATAAACACAGCCTCGCATATACTTCTAAAAATTTAAAGATGTGTGGGGCCACTGAGAGGGCTCAACAATTAACAGCATTGTCTCCTCTTTCAGAGAACCTGGGATAAACTACCAGCACCTTATGGTGGCCCATCTCCAGTTCCAGTGGATCAGACAGACAGACAGACAGACAGAGAGACAGAGATTAGGATGGCAAGCCTGCCTGGTCTTTCTTTATTTCTTATACTTTTTAAAAATTGTTTATTTATTTATTTATTTATTTATTTATGTATTTATTAGATATAAGTACACTGTAGCCGTCTTCAGACACTCCAGAAGAGGGTGTCAGATTCTAGAGAATCTAAATCCCTCTTATGGTCTGAATATGATGTACATAAACACAGCCTCACATATACGTCTAAAAATTATAAATAGGTGGGGCCACTGAAAGGACTCAACAATTAACAGCATTGTCTCCTCTTCCAGAGAACCTGGGATCAACTACCAGCACCTAAAAGGTGGCCCATCTCCAGTTCCAGGGGATCAGACAGACAGACAGACAGACAGTGATAAGGATGGCAGGCCTGCCTGGTCTTTCTTTCTTTCTTATCCTTTTTTTTAAAAAATGTTTATTTATTTATTTATTTATTTATTTATTTATTATTAGATATAAGTACACTGTAGCTGTTCAGACACTCCAGAAGAGGGTGTCAGATTCTGGAGAATCTAAATCCCTCTTATGGTCTGCATATGATGTACATAAACACAGCCTCACATATAATTCTAAAAATTTAAAGAAGGGTTGGGCCACTCTAAAAGCTCAACAATTAACAGCATTGTCTCCTCTTCCAGAGTACTTGGGATCAGCTACCAGCGACTATATGGTGGCCCATCTCCAGTTCCAGGGGATCAGACAGAAAGACATACAGACAGTGATAAGGATGGCAGGCCTGCCTGGTCATTCTTTCTTTCTTATCCTTTTCAAAAAAATGTTTATTTATATATTTATTTATGTATTTATTAGATATAAGTACACTGTAGCTGTCTTCAGACACCCCAGAAGAGGGTGTCAGATTCTGGAGAATCTAAATCCCTCTTATGGTCTGCATATGATGTACATAAACACAGCCTCACATATACTTCTAAATATTTAAAGATGTGTGGGGCCACTGAGAGGGCTCAACAATTAACAGCATTGTCTCCTCTTTCAGAGAACCTGGGATAAACTACCAGCACCTTATGGTGGCCCATCTCCAGTTCCAGGGGATCAGACAGACAGAGAGACAGACAGTGATAAGGATGGCAGGCCTGCCTGGTCTTTCTTTCTTATCCGTTTTTTTAAAAAATGTTTATTTATTTATTTATTTATTTATTTATTTATTTATTTATTTATTTATTTATTTATTATTAGATATAAGTACACTGTAGCTGTTCAGACACTCCAGAAGAGAGTGTCATATTCTGGAGAATCTAAATCCCACTTATGGTATGCATATGATGTACATAAACACAGCCTCACATATACTTCTAAAAATTTAAAGAAAGGTGGGGCCACTCTAAAAGCTCAACAATTAACAGCATTGTCTCCTCTTCCAGAGTACCTGGGATCAACTACCAGCACCTAAAAGGTGGCCCATCTCCAGTTCCAGTGGATCAGACAGACAGACAGACAGACAGAGAGACAGAGATAAGGATGGCAGGCCTGCTTGGTCTTTCTTTATTTCTTATACTTTTTAAAAATTGTTTATTTATTTATTTATTTATTTATTTATTTATTTATTTATGTATTTATTAGATATAAGTACACTGTAGCCGTCTTCAGACACTCTAGAAGAGGGTGTCAGATTCTAGAGAATCTAAATCCCTCTTATAGTCTGAATATGATGTACATAAACACAGCCACACATATACGTCTAAAAATTATAAATAGGTGGGGCCACTGAAAGGACTCAACAATTAACAGCATTGTCTCCTCTTCCAGAGAACCTGGGATCAACTACCAGCACCTAAAATGTGGCCCATCTACAGTTCCAGGGGATCAGACAGACAGACAGACAGACAGTGATAAGGATGGCAGGCCTGCCTGGTCTTTCTTTCTTTCTTATCCTTTTTAAAAAAATGTTTATTTATATATTTATTTATGTATTTATTAGATATATGTACACTGTAGCTGCTTTCAGACACTCCAGAAGAGGGTGTCAGATTCTGGAGAATCTAAATCCCTCTTATGGTCTGCATATTCGGTACATAAACACAGCCTCGCATATACTTCTAAAAATTTAAAGATGTGTGGGGCCACTGAGAGGGCTCAACAATTAACAGCATTGTCGCCTCTTTCAGAGAAAATGGGATAAACTACCAGCACCTTATGGTGGCCCATCTCCAGTTCCAGTGGATCAGACAGACAGACAGACAGACAGAGAGACAGAGATAAGGATGGCCGGTTTGCCTGGTCTTTCTTTATTTCTTATACTTTTTAAAAAATGTTTATTTATTTATTTATTTATTTATTTATTTATTTATGTATTTATTAGATATAAGTACATTGTAGCCGTCTTCAGACACTCCAGAAGAGGGTGTCAGATTCTAGAGAATCTAAATCCCTCTTATGGTCTGAATATGATGTACATAAACACAGCCTCACATATACTTCTAAAAATTATAAATAGGTGGGGCCACTGAAAGGACTCAACAATTAACAGCATTGTCTCCTCTTCCAGAGAACCTGGGATCAACTACCAGCACCTAAAAGGTGGCCCATCTCCAGTTCCAGGGGATCAGACAGACAGACAGACAGACAGTGATAAGGATGGCAGGCCTGCCTGGTCTTTCTTTCTTTCTTATCCTTTTTTTTAAAAAATGTTTATTTATTTATTTATTTATTTATTTATTTATTTATTTATTTATTATTAGATATAAGTACACTGTAGCTGTTCAGACACTCCAGAAGAGGGTGTCAGATTCCGGAGAATCTAAATCCCTCTTATGGTCTGCATATGATGTACATAAACACAGCCTCACATATAATTCTAAAAATTTAAAGAAGGGTTGGGCCACTCTAAAAGCTCAACAATTAACAGCATTGTCTCCTCTGCCAGAGTACTTGAAATCAGCTACAAGCAACTATATGGTGGCCAATCTCCAGTTCCAGGGGATCAGACAGAGAGATATACAGACAGTGATAAGGATGGCAGGCCTGCCTGGTCATTCTTTCTTTCTTATCCTTTTCAAAAAAATGTTTATTTATAAATTTATTTATGTATTTATTAGATATAAGTACACTGTAGCTGTCTTCAGACACCCCAGAAGAGGGTGTCAGATTCTGGAGAATCTAAATCCCTCTTATGGTCTGCATATGATGTACATAAACACAGCCTCACATATACTTCTAAAAATTTAAAGATGTGTGGGGCCAATGAGAGGGCTCAACAAGTAACAGCATTGTCTCCTCTTTCAGAGAACCTGGGATAAACTACCAGCACCTTATGGTGGCCCATCTCCAGTTCCAGTGGATCAGACAGACAGACAGACAGACAGAGAGACAGAGATAAGGATGGCAGGCCTGCCTGGTCTTTCTTTATTTCTTATACTTTTAAAAAAATGTTTATTTATTTATGTATTTATTTATTTATGTATTTATTAGATATAAGTACACTGTAGCCGTCTTCATACACTCCAGAAGAGGGTGTCAGATTCTAGAGAATCTAAATCCCTCTTATGGTCTGAATATGATGTACATAAACACAGCCTCACATATACGTCTAAAAATTATAAATAGGTGTGGCCACTGAAAGGACTCAACAATTAACAGCATTGTCTCCTCTTCCAGAGAACCTGGGATCAACTACCAGCACCTAAAAGGTGGCCCATCTACAGTTCCAGGGGATCAGACAGACAGACAGACAGACAGTGATAAGGATGGCAGGCCTGCCTGGTCTTTCTTTCTTTCTTATCCTTTTTAAAAAAATGTTTATTTATATATTTATTTATGTATTTATTAGATATATGTACACTGTAGCTGCTTTCAGACACTGCAGAAGAGAGTGTCAGATTCTGGAGAATCTAAATCCCTCTTATGGTCTGCATATGATGTACATAAACACAGCCTCGCATATACTTCCAAAAATTTAAAGATGTGTGGGGCCACTGAGAGGGCTCAACAATTAACAGCATTGTCGCCTCTTTCAGAGAACCTGGGATAAACTACCAGCACCTTATGGTGGCCCATCTCCAGTTCCAGTGGATCAGACAGACAGACAGACAGACAGAGAGACAGAGATAAGGATGGCAGGTCTGCCTGGTCTTTCTTTATTTCTTATACTTTTTAAAAAATGTTTATTTATTTATTTATTTATTTATTTATGTATTTATTAGATATAAGTACATTGTAGCCGTCTTCAGACACTCCAGAAGAGGGTGTCAGATTCTAGAGAATCTAAATCCCTCTTATGGTCTGAATATGATGTACATAAACACAGCCTCACATATACTTCTAAAAATTATAAATAGGTGGGGACACTGAAAGGACTCAACAATTAACAGCATTGTCTCCTCTTCCACAGAACCTGGGATCAACTACCAGCACCTAAAAGGTGGCCCATCTCCAGTTCCAGGGGATCAGACAGACAGACAGACAGACAGTGATAAGGATGGCAGGCCTGCCTGGTCTTTCTTTCTTTCTTATCCTTTTTTTTAAAAAATGTTTATTTATTTATTTATTTATTTATTTATTTATTTATTTATTTATTTATTTATTATTAGATATAAGTACACTGTAGCTGTTCAGACACTCCAGAAGAGGGTGTCAGATTCCGGAGAATCTAAATCCCTCTTATGGTCTGCATATGATGTACATAAACACAGCCTCACATATAATTCTAAAAATTTAAAGAAGGGTTGGGCCACTCTAAAAGCTCAACAATTAACAGCATTGTCTCCTCTTCCAGAGTACTTGGGATCAGCTACCAGCAACTATATGGTGGCCCATCTCCAGTTCCAGGGGATCAGACAGACAGACATACAGACAGTGATAAGGATGGCAGGCCTGCCTGGTCATTCTTTCTTTCTTATCCTTTTCAAAAAAATGTTTATTTATATATTTATTTATGTATTTATTAGATATAAGTACACTGTAGCTGTCTTCAGACACCCCAGAAGAGGGTGTCAGATTCTGGAGAATCTAAATCCCTCTTATGGTCTGCATATGATGTACATAAACACAGCCTCACATATACTTCTAAAAATTTAAAGATGTGTGGGGCCAATGAGAGGGCTCAACAAGTAACAGCATTGTCTCCTCTTTCAGAGAACCTGGGATAAACTACCAGCACCTTATGGTGGCCCATCTCCAGTTCCAGTGGATCAGACAGACAGACAGACAGACAGAGAGACAGAGATAAGGATGGAGGGCCTGCCTGGTCTTTCTTTATTTCTTATACTTTTTAAAAAATGTTTATTTATTTATTTATTTATTTATTTATTTATTTATTAGATATAAGTACACTGTAGCCGTCTTCAGACACTACAGAAGAGGGTGTCAGATTCTAGAGAATCTAAATCCCTCTTATGGTCTGAATATGATGTACATAAACACAGCCACACATATACGTCTAAAAATTATAAATAGGTGGGGCCACTGAAAGGACTCAACAATTAACAGCATTGTCTCCTCTTCCAGAGAACCTGGGATCAACTACCAGCACCTAAAATGTGGCCCATCTACAGTTCCAGGGGATCAGACAGACAGACAGACAGACAGTGATAAGGATGGCAGGCCTGCCTGGTCTTTCTTTCTTTCTTATCCTTTTTAAAAAAATGTTTATTTATATATTTATTTATGTATTTATTAGATATATGTACACTGTAGCTGCTTTCAGACACTCCAGAAGAGGGTGTCAGATTCTGGAGAATCTAAATCCCTCTTATGGTCTGCATATTCGGTACATAAACACAGCCTCGCATATACTTCTAAAAATTTAAAGATGTGTGGGGCCACTGAGAGGGCTCAACAATTAACAGCATTGTCGCCTCTTTCAGAGAAAATGGGATAAACTACCAGCACCTTATGGTGGCCCATCTCCAGTTCCAGTGGATCAGACAGACAGACAGACAGACAGAGAGACAGAGATAAGGATGGCCGGTCTGCCTGGTCTTTCTTTATTTCTTATACTTTTTAAAAAATGTTTATTTATTTATTTATTTATTTATTTATGTATTTATTAGATATAAGTACATTGTAGCCGTCTTCAGACACTCCAGAAGAGGGTGTCAGATTCTAGAGAATCTAAATCCCTCTTATGGTCTGAATATGATGTACATAAACACAGCCTCACATATACTTCTAAAAATTATAAATAGGTGGGGCAACTGAAAGGACTCAACAATTAACAGCATTGTCTCCTCTTCCAGAGAACCTGGGATCAACTACCAGCACCTAAAAGGTGGCCCATCTCCAGTTCCATGGGATCAGACAGACAGACAGACAGACAGTGATAAGGATGGCAAGCCTGCCTGGTCTTTCTTTCTTTCTTATCCTTTTTTTTAAAAAATGTTTATTTATTTATTTATTTATTTATTTATTTATTTATTTATTTATTTATTTATTTATTATTAGATATAAGTACACTGTAGCTGTTCAGACACTCCAGAAGAGGGTGTCAGATTCCGGAGAATCTAAATCCCTCTTATGGTCTGCATATGATGTACATAAACACAGCCTCACATATAATTCTAAAAATTTAAAGAAGGGTTGGGCCACTCTAAAAGCTCAACAATTAACAGCATTGTCTCCTCTTCCAGAGTACTTGGGATCAGCTACCAGCAACTATATGGTGGCCCATCTCCAGTTCCAGGGGATCAGACAGACAGACATACAGACAGTGATAAGGATGGCAGGCCTGCCTGGTCATTCTTTCTTTCTTATCCTTTTCAAAAAAATGTTTATTTATATATTTATTTATGTATTTATTAGATATAAGTACACTGTAGCTGTCTTCAGACACCCCAGAAGAGGGTGTCAGATTCTGGAGAATCTAAATCCCTCTTATGGTCTGCATATGATGTACATAAACACAGCCTCACATATACTTCTAAAAATTTAAAGATGTGTGGGGCCAATGAGAGGGCTCAACAAGTAACAGCATTGTCTCCTCTTTCAGAGAACCTGGGATAAACTACCAGCACCTTATGGTGGCCCATCTCCAGTTCCAGTGGATCAGACAGACAGACAGAGAGACAGAGAGACAGAGATAAGGATGGAGGGCCTGCCTGGTCTTTCTTTATTTCTTATACTTTTTAAAAAATGTTTATTTATTTATTTATTTATTTATGTATTTATTAGATATAAGTACACTGTAGCCGTCTTCAGACACTCCAGAAGAGGGTGTCAGATTCTAGAGAATCTAAATCCCTCTTATGGTCTGAATATGATGTACATAAACACAGCCACACATATACGTCTAAAAATTATAAATAGGTGGGGCCACTGAAAGGACTCAACAATTAACAGCATTGTCTCCTCTTCCAGAGAACCTGGGATCAACTACCAGCACCTAAAATGTGGCCCATCTACAGTTCCAGGGGATCAGACAGACAGACAGACAGACAGTGATAAGGATGGCAGGCCTGCCTGGTCTTTCTTTCTTTCTTATCCTTTTTAAAAAAATGTTTATTTATATATTTATTTATGTATTTATTAGATATATGTACACTGTAGCTGCTTTCAGACACTCCAGAAGAGGGTGTCAGATTCTGGAGAATCTAAATCCCTCTTATGGTCTGCATATTCGGTACATAAACACAGCCTCGCATATACTTCTAAAAATTTAAAGATGTGTGGGGCCACGGAAAGCACTCAACAATTAACAGCATTGTCTCCTCTTCCAGAGAACCTGGGATCAACTACCAGCACCTAAAAGGTGGCCCATCTCCAGTTCCAGGGGATCAGACAGACAGAGAGACAGACAGTGATAAGGATGGCAGGCCTGCCTGGTCTTTCTTTCTTATCCTTTTTTTTAAAAAATGTTTATTTATTTATTTATTTATTTATTTATTTATTTATTTATTATTAGATATAAGTACACTGTAGCTGTTCAGACACTCCAGAAGAGGGTGTCATATTCTGGAGAATCTAAATCCCACTTATGGTATGCATATGATGTACATAAACACAGCCTCACATATACTTCTAAAAATTTAAAGAAGGGTGGGGCCACTCTAAAAGCTCAACAATTAACAGCATTGTCTCCTCTTCCAGAGTACCTGAGATCAACTACCAGCAACTATATGGTGGCCCATCTCCAGTTCCAGGGGATCAGACAAAGTGACATACAGACAGTGATAAGGATGGCAGGCCTGCCTGGTCTTTCTTTCTTTCTTATCCTTTTTAAAAAAATGTTTATTTATATATTTATTTATGTATTTATTAGATATATGTACACTGTAGCTGCTTTCAGACACTCCAGAAGAGGGTGTCAGATTCTGGAGAATCTAAATCCCTGTTATGATCTGCATATGATGTACTTAAACACAGCCTCGCATATACTTCTAAAAATTTAAAGATGTGTGGGGCCACTGAGAGGGCTCAACAATTAACACCATTGTCTCCTCTTTCAGAGAACCTGGGATAAACTACCAGCACCTTATGGTGGCCCATCTCTAGTTCCAGTGGATCAGACAGACAGACAGACAGACAGAGAGACAGAAATAAGGATGGCAGGCCTGCCTGGTCTTTCTTTATTTCTTATACTTTTTAAAAATTGTTTATTTATTTATTTATTTATTTATTTATTTATTTATTTATTAGATATAAGTACACTGTAGCCGTCTTCAGACACTCCAGAAGAGGGTGTCAGATTCTAGAGAATCTAAATCCCTCTTATGGTCTGAATATGATGTACATAAACACAGCCTCACATATACGTCTAAAAATTATAAATAGGTGGGGCCACTGAAAGGACTCAACAATTAACAGCATTGTCTCCTCTTCCAGAGAACTGGGATCAACTACCAGCACCTAAAAGGTGGCCCATCTACAGTTCCAGGGGATCAGACAGACAGACAGACAGACAGACAGTGATAAGGATGGCAGGCCTGCCTGGTCTTTCTTTCTTTCTTATCCTTTTTTTAAAAAAATGTTCGTTTATTTATTTATTTATTTATTTATTTATTTATTTATTTATTTATTTATTTATTAGATATCAGTACACTGTAGCTGTTCAGACACTCCAGAAGAGGGTGTCAGATTCTGGAGAATCTAAATCCCTCTTATGGTCTGCATATGATGTACATAAACACAGCCTCACATATACTTCTAAAAATTTAAAGAAGGGTGGGGCCACTCTAAAAGCTCAACAATTAACAGCATTGTCTCCTCTTCCAGAGTACCTGGGATCAACTACCAGCAACTATATCGTGGCCCATCTCCAGTTCCAGGGGATCAGACAGACAGACATAGAGACAGTGATAAGGATGGCAGGCCTGCCTGGTCTTTCTTTTTTTCTTATCCTTTTAAAAAATGTTTATTTATATATTTATGTATGTATTTATTAGATATATGTACACTGTAGCTGTCTTCAGACACTCCAGAAGAGGGTGTCAGATTCTGGAGAATCTAAATCCCTCTTATGGTCTGCATATTCGGTACATAAACACAGCCTCGCATATACTTCTAAAAATTTAAAGATGTGTGGGGCCACTGAGAGGGCTCAACAATTAACAGCATTGTCTCCTCTTTCAGAGAACCTGGGATAAACTACCAGCACCTTATGGTGGCCCATCTCCAGTTCCAGGGGATCAGACAGACAGACAGACAGACAGTGATAAGGATGGCAGGCCTGCCTGGTCTTTCTTTCTTTCTTATCCTTTTTTTAAAAAAATTTTTATTTATTTATTTATTTATTTATTTATTTATTTATTATTAGATATAAGTACACTGTATCTGTTCAGACACTCCAGAAGAGTGTGTCAGATTCTGGAGAATCTAAATCCCTCTTATGGTCTGCATATGATGTACATAAACACAGCCTCACATATACTTCTAAAAATGTAAAGATGGGTGGGCCCACTGAAAGGGCTCAACAATTAACACCATTGTCTCCTCTTCCAGAGAACGTGGGATCAACTACCAGCAACTATGTGGTGGCCCATCTCAAGTTGCAGGGGATCAGACAGACAGACAGACAGACAGAGATAAGGATGGCAGGCCTGCCTGATTTTTCTTTCTTTCTTATCCTTTTTAAAATTGTTTATTTATTTATTTATTTATTCATTAATTAATTAATTAATTAATTTATGTATTTATTAGATATAAGTACACTGTAGCTGTCTTCAGACTCTCCAGAAGAGGGTGTCAGATTCTGGATAATCTATATCCCTCTTATGGTCTGCATATGATGTACATAAACACAGCCTCACATATACTTCTAAAAATTTAAAGATGGTTGGGGCCACTGAAAGGGCTCAACAATTAACAGCATTGTCTCCTCTTCCAGAGGACCTGGGATCAACTACCAGCACCTATATTGTGGCCCATCTCCAGTTCCAAGGGATCAGACAGACATACATACAGACAGACAGACAAGGATTGCAGGCCTGCCTGGTTTTTCTTTCTTCTTATACATTTTAAAAATGTTTATTTATTTATATATATATTTATTAGATATAAGTACACTGTAGCTGTCTTCAGACACTCCAGAAGAGGGTGTCATATTCTGGAGAATGTAAATCCCACTTATGGTATTCATATGATGTACATAAACACAGCCTCACATATACTTCTAAAAATTTAAAGAAGGGTGGGGCCACTCTAAAAGCTCAACAATTAACAGCATTGTCTCCTCTTCCAGAGTACCTGGGATCAACTACCAGCAACTATATGGTGGTCCATCTCTAGTTCCAAGGGATCAGACAGACAGACATACAGACAGTGATAAGGATGTCAGACCGGCCTGGTCTTTCTTTCTTTTTTATCCTTTTTAAAAAAATGTTTATTTATTTATTTATTTATTTATTTATTTATTTATGTATTTATTAGATATAAGTACACTGTAGCTGTCTTCAGACACTCCAGAAGAGGGTGTCAGATTCTGGAGAATCTAAATCCCTCTTATGGTCTGCATATGATGTACATAAACACAGCCTCACATATACTTCTAAAAATTATAAATAGGTGGGGCCACTGAAAGCACTCAACAATTAACAGCATTGTCTCCTCTTCCAGAGAACCTGGGATCAACTACCAGCACCTAAAAGGTGGCCCATCTCCAGTTCCAGGGGATCAGACAGACAGAGAGAAGACAGTGATAAGGATGGCAGGCCTGCCTGGTCTTTCTTTCTTATCCTTTTTTTAAAAAAATGTTTATTTATTTATTTATTTATTTATTTATTTATTTATTTATTATTAGATATAAGTACACTGTAGCTGTTCAGACACTCCAGAAGAGGGCGTCATATTCTGGAGAATCTAAATCCCACTTATGGTATGCATATGATGTACATAAACACAGCCTCACATATACTTCTAAAAATTTAAAGAAGGGTGGGGCCACTCTAAAAGCTCAACAATTAACAGCATTGTCTCCTCTTCCAGAGTACCTGGGATCAACTACCAGCAACGATATGGTGGCCCATCTCCAGTTCCAAGGGATCAGACAGAGAATCATACAGACAGTGATAAGGATGGCAGGCCTGCCTGGTCTTTCTTTCTTTCTTATCCTTTTTAAAAAAATGTTTATTTATATATTTATTTATGTATTTATTAGATATATGTACACTGTAGCTGCTTTCAGACACTCCAGAAGAGGGTGTCAGATTCTGGAGAATCTAAATCCCTGTTATGGTCTGCATATGATGTACATAAACACAGCCTCGCATATACTTCTAAAAATTTAAAGAGGTGTGGGGCCACTGAGAGGGCTCAACAATTAACAGCATTGTCTCCTCTTTCAGAGAACCTGGAATAAACTACCAGCACCTTATGGTGGCCCATCTCCAGTTCCAGTGGATCAGACAGACAGACAGACAGACAGAGAGACAGAGATAAGGATGGCAGGCCTGCCTGGTCTTTCTTTATTTCTTATACTTTTTAAAAATTGTTTATTTATTTATTTATTTATTTATTTATTTATTTATTTATTTATTTATTAGATATAAGTACACTGTAGCCGTCTTCAGACACTCCAGAAGAGGGTGTCAGATTCTAGAGAATCTAAATCCCTCTTATGGTCTGAATATGATGTACATAAACACAGCCTCACATATACGTCTAAAAATTATAAATAGGTGGGGCCACTGAAAGGACTCAACAATTAACAGCATTGTCTCCTCTTCCAGAGAACCTGGGATCAACTACCAGCACCAAAAAGGTGGCCCATCTACAGTTCCAGGGGATCAGACAGACAGACAGACAGACAGTGATAAGGATGGCAGGCCTGCCTGGTCTTTCTTTCTTTCTTATCCTTTTTTTAAAAAAATGTTCGTTTATTTATTTATTTATTTATTTATTTATTTATTTATTTATTTATTTATTAGATATCAGTACACTGTAGCTGTTCAGACACTCCAGAAGAGGGTGTCAGATTCTGGAGAATCTAAATCCCTCTTATGGTCTGCATATGATGTACATAAACACAGCCTCACATATACTTCTAAAAATTTAAAGAAGGGTGGGGCCACTCTAAAAGCTCAACAATTAACAGCATTGTCTCCTCTTCCAGAGTACCTGGGATCAACTACCAGCAACTATATGGTGGCCCATCTCCAGTTCCAGGGGATCAGACAGACAGACAGACAGACAGTGATAAGGATGGCAGGCCTGCCTGGTCTTTCTTTTTTTCTTATCCTTTTAAAATATGTTTATTTATATATTTATGTATGTTTTTATTAGATATATGTACACTGTAGCTGTCTTCAGACACTACAGAAGAGGGTGTCAGATTCTGGAGAATCTAAATCCCTCTTATGGTCTGCATATTCGGTACATAAACACAGCCTCGCATATACTTCTAAAAATTTAAAGATGTGTGGGGCCACTGAGAGGGCTCAACAATTAACAGCATTGTCTCCTCTTTCAGAGAACCTGGGATAAACTACCAGCACCTTATGGTGGCCCATCTCCAGTTCCAGTGGATCAGACAGACAGACAGACAGAAAGACAGAGATAAGGATGGCAGGCCTGCCTGGTCTTTCTTTATTTCTTATACTTTTTAAAAATTGTTTATTTATTTATTTATTTATTTATTTATTTATTTATTTATTTATTAGGTATAAGTACACTGTAGCCGTCTTCAGACACTCCAGAAGAGGGTGTCAGATTCTAGAGAATCTAAATCCCTCTTATGGTCTGAATATGATGTACATAAACACAGCCTCACATATACGTCTAAAAATTATAAATAGGTGGGGCCACTGAAAGGACTCAACAATTAACAGCATTGTCTCCTCTTCCAGAGAACCTGGGATCAACTACCAGCACCTAAAAGGTGGCCCATCTCCAGTTCCAGGGGATCAGACAGACAGACAGACAGACAGTGATAAGGATGGCAGGCCTGCCTGGTCTTTCTTTCTTTCTTATCCTTTTTTTAAAAAAATGTTTATTTATTTATTTATTTATTTATTATTAGATATAAGTACACTGTAGCTGTTCAGACACTCCAGAAGAGTGTGTCAGATTCTGGAGAATCTAAATCCCTCTTATGGTCTGCATATGATGTACATAAACACAGCCTCACATATACTTCTAAAAATTTAAAGATGGGTGGGCCCACTGAAAGGGCTCAACAATTAACACCATTGTCTCCTCTTCCAGAGAACGTGGGATCAACTACCAGCAACTATGTGGTGGCCCATCTCAAGTTGCAGGGGATCAGACAGACAGACAGACAGACAGAGATAAGGATGGCAGGCCTGCCTGATTTTTCTTTCTTTCTTATCCTTTTTAAAATTGTTTATTTATTTATTAATTAATTAATTAATTAATTAATTAATTTATGTATTTATTAGATATAAGTACACTGTAGCTGTCTTCAGACTCTCCAGAAGAGGGTGTCAGATTCTGGATAATCTATATCCCTCTTATGGTCTGCATATGATGTACATAAACACAGCCTCACATATACTTCTAAAAATTTAAAGATGGTTGGGGCCACTGAAAGGGCTCAACAATTAACAGCATTGTCTCCTCTTCCAGAGGACCTGGGATCAACTACCAGCACCTATATTGTGGCCCATCTCCAGTTCCAAGGGATCAGACAGACATACATACAGACAGACAGACAAGGATTGCAGGCCTGCCTGGTTTTTCTTTCTTCTTATACATTTTAAAAATGTTTATTTATTTATATATATATTTATTAGATATAAGTACACTGTAGCTGTCTTCAGACACTTCAGAAGAGGGTGTCATATTCTGGAGAATCTAAATCCCTCTTATTTACTGCATATGATGTACATAAACACAGCCTCACATATACTTCTAAAAATTTAAAGAAGGGTGGGGCCACTCTAAAAGCTCAACAATTAACAGCATTGTCTCCTCTTCCAGAGTACCTGGGATCAACTACCAGCAACTATATGGTGGTCCATCTCCAGTTCCAAGGGATCAGACAGACTGACATACAGACAGTGATAAGGATGTCAGGCCTGCCTGGTCTTTCTTTCTTTTTTATCCTTTTTAAAAAAATGTTTATTTATTTATTTATTTATTTATGTATTTATTAGATATAAGTACACTGTAGCTGTCTTCAGACACTCCAGAAGAGGGTGTCAGATTCTGGAGAATCTAAATCCCTCTTATGGTCTGCATATGATGTACATAAACACAGCCTCACATATACTTCTAAAAATTATAAATAGGTGGGGCCACTGAAAGCACTCAACAATTAACAGCATTGTCTCCTCTTCCAGAGAACCTGGGATCAACTACCAGCACCTAAAAGGTGGCCCATCTCCAGTTCCAGGGGATCAGACAGACAGAGAGAAGACAGTGATAAGGATGGCAGGCCTGCCTGGTCTTTCTTTCTTATCCTTTTTTTAAAAAAATGTTTATTTATTTATTTATTTATTTATTTATTTATTTATTTATTTATTATTAGATATAAGTACACTGTAGCTGTTCAGACACTCCAGAAGAGGGCGTCATATTCTGGAGAATCTAAATCCCACTTATGGTATGCATATGATGTACATAAACACAGCCTCACATATACTTCTAAAAATTTAAAGAAGGGTGGGGCCACTCTAAAAGCTCAACAATTAACAGCATTGTCTCCTCTTCCAGAGTACCTGGGATCAACTACCAGCAACGATATGGTGGCCCATCTCCAGTTCCAAGGGATCAGACAGAGAATCATACAGACAGTGATAAGGATGGCAGGCCTGCCTGGTCTTTCTTTCTTTCTTATCCTTTTTAAAAAAATGTTTATTTATATATTTATTTATGTATTTATTAGATATATGTACACTGTAGCTGCTTTCAGACACTCCAGAAGAGGGTGTCAGATTCTGGAGAATCTAAATCCCTGTTATGGTCTGCATATGATGTACATAAACACAGCCTCGCATATACTTCTAAAAATTTAAAGAGGTGTGGGGCCACTGAGAGGGCTCAACAATTAACAGCATTGTCTCCTCTTTCAGAGAACCTGGAATAAACTACCAGCACCTTATGGTGGCCCATCTCCAGTTCCAGTGGATCAGACAGACAGACAGACAGACAGAGAGACAGAGATAAGGATGGCAGGCCTGCCTGGTCTTTCTTTATTTCTTATACTTTTTAAAAATTGTTTATTTATTTATTTATTTATTTATTTATTTATTTATTTATTTATTTATTTATTAGATATAAGTACACTGTAGCCGTCTTCAGACACTCCAGAAGAGGGTGTCAGATTCTAGAGAATCTAAATCCCTCTTATGGTCTGAATATGATGTACATAAACACAGCCTCACATATACGTCTAAAAATTATAAATAGGTGGGGCCACTGAAAGGACTCAACAATTAACAGCATTGTCTCCTCTTCCAGAGAACCTGGGATCAACTACCAGCACCTAAAAGGTGGCCCATCTACAGTTCCAGGGGATCAGACAGACAGACAGACAGACAGTGATAAGGATGGCAGGCCTGCCTGGTCTTTCTTTCTTTCTTATCCTTTTTTTAAAAAAATGTTCGTTTATTTATTTATTTATTTATTTATTTATTTATTTATTTATTTATTTATTTATTAGATATCAGTACACTGTAGCTGTTCAGACACTCCAGAAGAGGGTGTCAGATTCTGGAGAATCTAAATCCCTCTTATGGTCTGCATATTCGGTACATAAACACAGCCTCGCATATACTTCTAAAAATTTAAAGATGTGTGGGGCCACGGAAAGCACTCAACAATTAACAGCATTGTCTCCTCTTCCAGAGAACCTGGGATCAACTACCAGCACCTAAAAGGTGGCCCATCTCCAGTTCCAGGGGATCAGACAGACAGAGAGACAGACAGTGATAAGGATGGCAGGCCTGCCTGGTCTTTCTTTCTTATCCTTTTTTTTAAAAAATGTTTATTTATTTATTTATTTATTTATTTATTTATTTATTTATTTATTATTAGATATAAGTACACTGTAGCTGTTCAGACACTCCAGAAGAGGGTGTCATATTCTGGAGAATCTAAATCCCACTTATGGTATGCATATGATGTACATAAACACAGCCTCACATATACTTCTAAAAATTTAAAGAAGGGTGGGGCCACTCTAAAAGCTCAACAATTAACAGCATTGTCTCCTCTTCCAGAGTACCTGGGATCAACTACCAGCAACTATATGGTGGCCCATCTCCAGTTCCAGGGGATCAGACAGACAGACAGACAGACAGTGATAAGGATGGCAGGCCTGCCTGGTCTTTCTTTTTTTCTTATCCTTTTAAAATATGTTTATTTATATATTTATGTATGTTTTTATTAGATATATGTACACTGTAGCTGTCTTCAGACACTACAGAAGAGGGTGTCAGATTCTGGAGAATCTAAATCCCTCTTATGGTCTGCATATTCGGTACATAAACACAGCCTCGCATATACTTCTAAAAATTTAAAGATGTGTGGGGCCACTGAGAGGGCTCAACAATTAACAGCATTGTCTCCTCTTTCAGAGAACCTGGGATAAACTACCAGCACCTTATGGTGGCCCATCTCCAGTTCCAGTGGATCAGACAGACAGACAGACAGAAAGACAGAGATAAGGATGGCAGGCCTGCCTGGTCTTTCTTTATTTCTTATACTTTTTAAAAATTGTTTATTTATTTATTTATTTATTTATTTATTTATTTATTTATTTATTTATTTATTAGGTATAAGTACACTGTAGCCGTCTTCAGACACTCCAGAAGAGGGTGTCAGATTCTAGAGAATCTAAATCCCTCTTATGGTCTGAATATGATGTACATAAACACAGCCTCACATATACGTCTAAAAATTATAAATAGGTGGGGCCACTGAAAGGACTCAACAATTAACAGCATTGTCTCCTCTTCCAGAGAACCTGGGATCAACTACCAGCACCTAAAAGGTGGCCCATCTCCAGTTCCAGGGGATCAGACAGACAGACAGACAGACAGTGATAAGGATGGCAGGCCTGCCTGGTCTTTCTTTCTTTCTTATCCTTTTTTTAAAAAAATGTTTATTTATTTATTTATTTATTTATTTATTTATTTATTATTAGATATAAGTACACTGTAGCTGTTCAGACACTCCAGAAGAGTGTGTCAGATTCTGGAGAATCTAAATCCCTCTTATGGTCTGCATATGATGTACATAAACACAGCCTCACATATACTTCTAAAAATTTAAAGATGGGTGGGCCCACTGAAAGGGCTCAACAATTAACACCATTGTCTCCTCTTCCAGAGAACGTGGGATCAACTACCAGCAACTATGTGGTGGCCCATCTCAAGTTGCAGGGGATCAGACAGACAGACAGACAGACAGAGATAAGGATGGCAGGCCTGCCTGATTTTTCTTTCTTTCTTATCCTTTTTAAAATTGTTTATTTATTTATTAATTAATTAATTAATTAATTAATTAATTTATGTATTTATTAGATATAAGTACACTGTAGCTGTCTTCAGACTCTCCAGAAGAGGGTGTCAGATTCTGGATAATCTATATCCCTCTTATGGTCTGCATATGATGTACATAAACACAGCCTCACATATACTTCTAAAAATTTAAAGATGGTTGGGGCCACTGAAAGGGCTCAACAATTAACAGCATTGTCTCCTCTTCCAGAGGACCTGGGATCAACTACCAGCACCTATATTGTGGCCCATCTCCAGTTCCAAGGGATCAGACAGACATACATACAGACAGACAGACAAGGATTGCAGGCCTGCCTGGTTTTTCTTTCTTCTTATACATTTTAAAAATGTTTATTCATTTATATATATATTTATTAGATATAAGTACACTGTAGCTGTCTTCAGACACTTCAGAAGAGGGTGTCATATTCTGGAGAATCTAAATCCCTCTTATTTACTGCATATGAT
The DNA here is from genome assembly GCF_978045245.1 of Mus caroli. Taxonomy (NCBI): domain Eukaryota; kingdom Metazoa; phylum Chordata; class Mammalia; order Rodentia; family Muridae; genus Mus; species Mus caroli. Next base: position 6,562,717 of record NW_028227281.1, on the reverse strand, counting down.
GTACATAAACACAGCCTCACATATACTTCTAAAAATTTAAAGAAGGGTGGGGCCACTCTAAAAGCTCAACAATTAACAGCATTGTCTCCTCTTCCAGAGTACCTGGGATCAACTACCAGCAACTATATGGTGGTCCATCTCCAGTTCCAAGGGATCAGACAGACTGACATACAGACAGTGATAAGGATGTCAGGCCTGCCTGGTCTTTCTTTCTTTTTTATCCTTTTTAAAAAAATGTTTATTTATTTATTTATTTATTTATGTATTTATTAGATATAAGTACACTGTAGCTGTCTTCAGACACTCCAGAAGAGGGTGTCAGATTCTGGAGAATCTAAATCCCTCTTATGGTCTGCATATGATGTACATAAACAGAGCCTCACATATACTTCTAAAAATTTAAAGATGTGTGGGGCCACTCTAAAAGCTCAACAATTAACAGCATTGTCTCCTCTTCCAGAGTACCTGGGATCAACTACCAGCAACTATATGGTGGCCCATCTCCAGTTCCAAGGGATCAGACAGAGAGACATACAGACAGTGATAAGGATGGCAGGCCTGCCTGGTCTTTCTTTCTTTCTTATCCTTTTTAAAAAAATGTTTATTTATATATTTATTTATGTATTTATTAGATATATGTACACTGTAGCTGCTTTCAGACACTCCAGAAGAGGGTGTCAGATTCTGGAGAATCTAAATCCCTGTTATGGTCTGCATATGATGTACATAAACACAGCCTCGCATATACTTCTAAAAATTTAAAGATGTGTGGGGCCACTGAGAGGGCTCAACAATTAACAGCATTGTCTCCTCTTTCAGAGAACCTGGAATAAACTACCAGCACCTTATGGTGGCCCATCTCCAGTTCCAGTGGATCAGACAGACAGACAGACAGACAGAGAGACCGAGATAAGGATGGCAGGCCTGCCTGGTCTTTCTTTCTTTCTTATCCTTTTTTTAAAAAAATGTTCGTTTATTTATTTATTTATTTATTTATTTATTTATTTATTTATTATTAGATATAAGTACACTGTAGCTGTTCAGACACTCCAGAAGAGGGTGTCAGATTCTGGAGAATCTAAATCCCTCTTATGGTCTGCATACGATGTACATAAACACAGCCTCACATATACTTCTAAAAATCTATAGAAGTGTGGGGCCACTCTAAAAGCTCAACAATTAACAGCATTGTCTCCTCTTCCAGAGTACCTGGGATCAACTACCAGCAACTATATGGTGGCCCATCTCCAGTTCCAGGGGATCAGACAGACAGACATACAGACAGTGATAAGGATGGCAGGCCTGCCTGGTCTTTCTTTCTTTCTTATCCTTTTAAAAAAATGTTTATTTATATATTTATATATGTATTTATTAGATATATGTACACTGTAGCTGTCTTCAGACATTCCAGAAGAGGGTGTCAGATTCTGGAGAATCTAAATCCCTCTTATGGTCTGCATATTCGGTACATAAACACAGCCTCGCATATACTTCTAAAAATTTAACGATGTGTGGGGCCACTGAGAGGGCTCAACAATTAACAGCATTGTCTCCTCTTTCAGAGAACCTGGGATAAACTACCAGCACCTTATGGTGGCCCATCTCCAGTTCCAGGGGATCAGACAGACAGACAGACAGAGAGACAGAGATATGGATGGCAGGCCTGCCTGGTCTTTCTTTATTTCTTATATTTTAAAAAAATGTTTTTATTTTATTTATTTATTTATTTATTTATTTATTCATTTATTTATTTATTTATGTATTTATTAGATATAAGTACACTGTAGCCGTCTTCAGACACTCCAGAAGAGGGTGTCAGATTCTAGAGAATCTAAATCCCTCTTATGGTCTGAATATGATGTACATAAACACAGCCTCACATATACTTCTAAAAATTATAAATAGGTGGGGCCACTGAAAGGACTCAACAATTAACAGCATTGTCTCCTCTTCCAAGAACCTGGGATCAACTACCAGCACCTAAAAGGTGGCCCATCTCCAGTTCCAGGGGATCAGACAGAAAGACAGACAGACAGTGATAAGGATGGCAGGCCTGCCTGGTCTTTCTTTCTTTCTTATCCTTTTTTTAAAAAAATGTTCGTTTATTTATTTATTTATTTATTTATTTATTTATTTATTTATTATTAGATATAAGTACACTGTAGCTGTTCAGACACTCCAGAAGAGGGTGTCAGATTCTGGAGAATCTAAATCCCTCTTATGGTCTGCATATGATGTACATAAATACAGCCTCACATATACTTCTAAAAATTTATAGATGTGTGGGGCCACTCTAAAAGCTCAAAAATTAACAGCATTGTCTCCTCTTCCAGAGTACCTGGGATCAACTACCAGCAACTATATGGTGGCCCATCTCCAGTTCCAGGGGATCAGACAGACAGACATACAGACAGTGATAAGGATGGCAGGCCTGCCTGGTCTTTCTTTCTTTCTTATCCTTTTTAAAAAAATGTTTATTTATATATTTATTTATGTATTTATTAGATATATGTACACTGTAGCTGCTTTCAGACACTCCAGAAGAGGGTGTCAGATTCTGGAGAATCTAAATCCCTCTTATGGTCTGCATATGATGTACATAAACACAGCCTCGCATATACTTCTAAAAATTTAAAGATGTGTGGGGCCACTGAGAGGGCTCAACAATTAACAGCATTGTCTCCTCTTTCAGAGAACCTGGGATAAACTACCAGCACCTTATGGTGGCCCATCTCCAGTTCCAGTGGATCAGACAGACAGACAGACAGAGAGACAGAGATAAGGATGGCAGGCCTGCCTGGTCTTTCTTTATTTCTTATACTTTTTAAAAAATGTTAATTTATTTATTTATTTATTTATTTATTTATTTATTTATTTATTTATGTATTTATTAGATATAAGTACACTGTAGCCGTCTTCAGACACTCCAGAATAGGGTGTCAGATTCTAGAGAATCTAAATCCCTCTTATGGTCTGAATATGATGTACATAAACACAACCTCACATATACTTCTAAAAATTATAAATAGGTGGGGCCACTGAAAGGACTCAACAATTAACAGCATTGTCTCCTCTTCCAGAGAAACTGGGATCAACTACCAGCACCTAAAAGGTGGCCCATCTCCAGTTCCAGGGGATCAGACAGACAGGCAGACAGACAGTGATAAGGATTTCAGGCCTGCCTGGTGTTTCTTTCTTTCTTATCCTTTTTTAAAAAAAAAATGTTTGTTTATTTATTTATTTATTTATTTATTTATTTATTTATTTATTTATTATTAGATATAAGTACACTGTAGCTGTTCAGACACTCCAGAAGAGGGTGTCAGATTCTGGAGAATCTAAATCCCTCTTATGGTCTGCATATGATGTACATAAACACAGCCTCACATATACTTCTAAAAATTTAAAGAAGGGTGGGGCCACTCTAAAAGCTCAACAATTAACAGCATTGTCTCCTCTTCCAGAGGACCTGGGATCAACTACCAGCAACTATATGGTGGCCCATCTCCAGTTCCAGGGGATCAGACAGACAGACATACAGACAGTGATAAGGATGGCAGGCCTGCCTGGTCTTTCTTTCTTTATTATCCTTTTTAAAAAAATGTTTATTTATATATTTATTCATGTATTTATTAGATATATGTACACTGTAGCTGTCTTCAGACACTCCAGAAGAGGGTGTCAGATTCTGGAGAATCTAAATCCCTGTTATGGTCTGCATATTCGGTACATAAACACAGCCTTGCATATACTTCTAAAAATTTAAAGATGGGTGGGGCCACTGAGAGGGCTCAACAATTAACAGCATTGTCTCCTCTTTCAGAGAACCTGGGATAAACTACCAGCACCTTATGGTGGCCCATCTCCAGTTCCAGGGGATAAGACTGACAGACAGACAGAGAGACAGAGATATGGATGGCAGGCCTGCCTGGTCTTTCTTTATTTCTTATACTTTTTAAAAAATGTTTATTTATTAATTATTTTTTTATGTATTTATTAGATATAAGTACACTGTAGCCGTCTTCAGACACTCCAGAAGAGGGTGTCAGATTCTAGAGAATCTAAATCCCTCTTATGGTCTGAATATGATGTACATAAACACAGCCTCACTTATACGTCTAAAAATTATAAATAGGTGGGGCCACTGAAAGGACTCAACAATTAACAGCATTGTCTCCTCTTCCAGAGAACCTGGGATCAACTACCAGCACCTAAAAGGTGGCCCATCTCCAGTTCCAGGGGATCAGACAGACAGACAGACAGACAGTGATAAGGATGGCAGGCCTGCCTGGTCTTTCTTTCTTTCTTATCCTTTTTTTAAAAAAATGTTTATTTATTTATATATTTATTTATTTATTTATTTATTTATTTATTTATTTATTTATTATTAGATATAAGTACACTGTAGATGTTCAGACACTCCAGAAGAGGGTGTCAGATTCTGGAGAATCTAAATCCCTCTTATGGTCTGCATATGATGTAAATAAACACAGCCTCACATATACTTCTAAAAATTTAAAGAATGGTGGGGCCACTCTAAAAGCTCAACAATTAACAGAATTGTCTCCTCTTCCAGAGTACCTGGGATCAACTACCAGCAACTATATGGTGGCCCATCTCCAGTTCCAGGGGATCAGACAGACAGACAGACATACAGACAGTGATAAGGATGGCAGGCCTGCCTGGTCTTTCTTTCTTTCTTATCCTTTTTAAAAAAAAGTTTATTTATATATTTATTTATGTATTTATTAGATATAAGTACACCGTAGCTGTCTTCAGACACTCCAGAAGAGGGTGTCAGATTCTGGAGAATCTAAATGCCTTTTATGGTCTGCATATGATGTACATAAACACATCCTCACATATACTTCTAAAAATTTAAAGCTGTGTGGGGCCACTGAAAGGTATCAACAATTAACAGCATTGTCTCCTCTTTCAGAGAACCTGGGATAAACTACCAGCACCTTATGGTGGCCCATCTCCAGTTCCAGTGGATCAGACAGACAGACAGACAGAGAGACAGAGATATGGATGGCAGGCCTGACTGGTCTTTCTTTATTTCTTATACTTTTTAAAAAATGTTTATTTATTCATTTATTTATTTATTTATGTATTTATTAGATATAAGTACACTGTAGCCGTCTTCAGACACTCCAGAAGATGGTGTCAGATTCTGGAGAATCTAAATCCCTCTTATGGTCTGAATATGATGTACATAAACACAGGCTCACATATACTTGTAAAAATTAAAAATGGGTGGGGCCACTGAAAGGGCTCAACAATTAACAGCATTGTCTCCTCTTCCAGAGAACCTGGGATCAACTACCAGCACCTAAAAGGTGGCCCATCTCCAGTTCCAGGGGATCAGACAGACAGACAGACAGACAGTGATAAGGATGGCAGGCCTGCCTGGTCTTTCTTTCTTTCTTATCCTTTTTTTAAAAAAATGTTTATTTATTTATTTATTTATTTATTTATTTATTTATTTATTTATTATTAGATATAAGTACACTGTAGATGTTCAGACACTCCAGAAGAGGGTGTCAGATTCTGGAGAATCTAAATCCCTCTTATGGTGTGCATATGATGTAAATAAACACAGCCTCACATATACTTCTAAAAATTTAAAGAATGGTGGGGCCACTCTAAAAGCTCAACAATTAACAGAATTGTCTCCTCTTCCAGAGTACCTGGGATCAACTACCAGCAACTATATGGTGGCCCATCTCCAGTTCCAGGGGATCAGACAGACAGACAGACATACAGACAGTGATAAGGATGGCAGGCCTGCCTGGTCTTTCTTTCTTTCTTATCCTTTTTAAAAAAAAGTTTATTTATATATTTATTTATGTATTTATTAGATATAAGTACACCGTAGCTGTCTTCAGACACTCCAGAAGAGGGTGTCAGATTCTGGAGAATCTAAATGCCTTTTATGGTCTGCATATGATGTACATAATCACATCCTCACATATACTTCTAAAAATTTAAAGCTGTGTGGGGCCACTGAAAGGTATCAACAATTAACAGCATTGTCTCCTCTTTCAGAGAACCTGGGATAAACTACCAGCACCTTATGGTGGCCCATCTCCAGTTCCAGTGGATCAGACAGACAGACAGACAGAGAGACAGAGATATGGATGGCAGGCCTGACTGGTCTTTCTTTATTTCTTATACTTTTTAAAAAATGTTTATTTATTCATTTATTTATTTATTTATGTATTTATTAGATATAAGTACACTGTAGCCGCCTTCAGACACTCCAGAAGATGGTGTCAGATTCTGGAGAATCTAAATCCCTCTTATGGTCTGAATATGATGTACATAAACACAGCCTCACATATACTTGTAAAAATTAAAAATGGGTGGGGCCACTGAAAGGGCTCAACAATTAACAGCATTGTCTCCTCTTCCAGAGAACCTGGGATCAACTACCAGCACCTAAAAGGTGGCCCATCTCCAGTTCCAGGGGATCAGACAGACAGACAGACAGACAGAGATAAGTATGGCAGGCCTGCCTGGTCTTTCTTTCTTTCTTATCCTTTTAAAATAATTTTTATTTATTTATTTATTTATTTATTTATTTATATATGTTTGTATTCATTAGATATAAGTACACTGTAGTTGTCTTCAGACAATCCAGAAGAGGGTGTCAGATTCTGGAGAATCTAAATCCCTCTTATGGTCTGCATATGATGTACATAAACACAGCCTAACATATACTTCTAAAAATTTAAAGATAGGTGGAGCCACTGAAAGGGCTCAACAATTAATAGCATTGTCTCCTCTTCCAGAGAACCTGGGATCAACTAACAGCAACTATATGGTGGCCCATCTACAGTTCCAAGGGATCAGACAGTCTGACAGACAGACAGACTGACAGAGATTAGGATGGCAGGCCTGCCTGGTCTTTCTTTCTTTCTTATCCTTTTTAAAAAATGTTTATTTATTTATGTATTTATTAGATATAAGTACACTGTAGCTGTCTTCAGACACTCCAGAAGAGGGTGTCAGATTCTGGAGAATCTAAATCCCTCTTATGGTCTGCATATGATGTACATAAACACAGCCTCACATATACTTCTAAAAATTTAAAGATGGGTAGGGCCACTGATAGGGCTCAACAATTAAGAGCATTGTCTCCTCTTCCAGAGAACCTTGGATCAACTACCAGCAACTATATGGTGGCCCATCTCCAGTTTCCGGGGATCAGATAGACAGACAGACAGACAGACAGAGTTATGGATGGCAGGCCTACCTGGTCTTTCTTTCTTTCTTATCCTTTTTAAAAAATGTTTATTTATTTATTTATTTATTTATCTATTTATTTATTAGATATAAGTACACTGTAGCTGTCTTCAGATACTCCAGAAGAGGGTGTCAGATTCTGGAGAATCTAAATCCCTCTTATGGTCTGCATATGATGTACATAAACACAGCCTCACATATACTTCTAAATATTTAAAGATGGGTAGGGCCACTGATAGGGCTCAACAATTAACAGCATTGTCTCCTCTTCCAGAGAACCTCGGATCAACTACCAGCAACTTTATGGTAGCCCAACTCCAGTTCCAGGGGATCAGACAGACAGACAGACAGAGATAAGGATGGCAGGCCTGCCTGGTCTTACTTTCTTTCTTATCCTTTTTAAAAAATGTTTATTTATTCATTTATTTATTTATTTATTTATTTATTTATTTATTTATTTATTATATATAAGTACACTGTAGCTGTCTTCAGTCACTCCAGTAGAGGGTGTCAGATTCTGGAGAATCTAAATCCTCTTATAATCTGAATATGATGTACATAAACACAGCCTCACATAAACTTCTAAATATTTAAAGAAGTGTGGGGCCACTGAAAGGGCTCAACAATTAACCGAATTGTCTCCTCTTCGAGAGAACCTTGGATCAAATTACAGCACAATATGGTGGCCCATATCCAGTTCCCGGGGATCAGATAGACAGACAGACAGACAGACAGACAGAGATATGGATGGCAGGCCTGCCTGGTCTTTCTTTCTTTCTTATACTTTTTAAAAAATGTTTATTTATTTATTTATTTATTTATCTATTTATTTATTAGATATAAGTACACTGTAGCTGTCTTCAGACACTCCAGAAGAGGGTGTCAGATTCTGGAGAAACTAAATCCCTCTTATGGTCTGCATATGATGTACATAAACACAGCCTCACATATACCTCTAAATATTTAAAGATGGGTGGCGCCACTGAAAGGGCTCAAAAATTAACAGCATTGTCTCCTCTTCCAGAGTACCTGGGATCAACTACCAGCAACTATATGGTGGCCCATCTCCAGTTCCAGGGGATCAGACAGACAGACATACAGACAGTGATAAGGATGGCAGGCCTGCCTGGTCTTTCTTTCTTTCTTATCCTTTAAAAAAAATGTTTATTTATATATTTATTTATGTATTTATTAGATATAAGTACACTGTAGCTGTCTTCAGACACTCCAGAAGAGGGTGTCAGATTCTGGAGAATCTAAATCCCTCTTATGGTCTGCATATGATGTACATAAACACAGCCTCACATATACTTCTAAAAATTTAAAGATGTGTGGGGCCACTGAGAGGGCTCAACAATTAACAGCATTGTCTCCTCTTTCAGAGAACCTGGGATAAACTACCAGCACCTTATGGTGGCCCATCTCCAGTTCCAGTTGATTAGACAGACAGACAGACAGAGAGACAGAGATAAGGATGGCAGGCCTGCCTGGTCTTTCTTTATTTCTTATACTTTTTAAAAAATGTTTATTTATTTATTTATTTATTTATTTATTTATTTATTTATTTATTTATGTATTTATTAGATGTAAGTACACTGTAGCTGTCTTCAGACACTCCAGAAGAGGGTGTCAGATTCTGGAGAATCTAAATCCCTCTTATGGTCTGCATGTGATGTACATAAATACAGCCTCACATATACTTCTAAATATTTAAAGATGGGTAGGGCCACTGATAGGGCTCAACAATTAACAGCATTGTCTCCTCTTCCAGAGAACCTGGGATCAACTACCAGCAACTTTATGGTAGCCCAAGTCCAGTTCCAGGGGATCAGACAGACAGACAGACAGACAGACAGAGATAAGGATGGCAGGCCTGCCTGGTCTTTCTTTCTTTCTTATCCTTTTTAAAAAATATTTATTTATTTATTTATTTATTTATTTATTTTTTTATGTATTTCTTAGATATAAGTACACTGTAGCTTTCTTTAGACACTCCAGAGGAGGGTGTCAGATTCTGGAGAATGAAAATCCCTCTTATGGTCTTCATAGGATGTACATAAACACAGCCTCACATATACTGAGCTGAGGTGTCACAGGCCAACTGCTGGAATTTCTGAGTACCACCTAGATTGAGAAAAGCTATGCTGTGGTTGCTTAATTTATGTATTTTATTATTTCTATTTGTTGTTTTGTTTTGTTTTATTTGTTTTTAGAGAAGTCCTCAGTCTGTAGCTCTGGCTGACCCAGGACTGCCTACTTGTGTTAATTAGGGTTTCACAGCTGAGAACAGACACCAAGAGCAAGGTAAGGCTTAGAAAACTCTACATTCAGTGGTGGCTCAAGCTCTTAATGAGAGCACTCTGTTGGCAGAGGCAGTCAGTTTCTGAGTTCGAGGCCACCCTGGTGAAAGACAGGGCTAGGGTAGGGGCTAGGGTGAGGAAAGAAAGAAAGAAAAGAAACAAAGAAAGAAGAATAAAAAGTTTTTATAAAAGTTTTATAAAAAGTGTTAAAGTTTTTAAAAATTAAAAAAAAAAAATACCAGATCACCATCACACAGCATTGGCTGTCATCAGGTGTATCCTTTCAGCCTCCAAAACAAAAAACAATGGCTGGCTGTCTTCAGGTATATCCTATTCTCGAGTCTTATTTCAAACATTAGAGCTGGGCTGAGCTGCCTCATTATGTAATTGCAAACCTTCCTTGGTTTGTCTTTTCCATTTCTAAGACTAACAGGCCTTTTTCTATTTATTGAATATGCTCATGACTGTCCTTTAGATATAGTAAATATAACTGTTGCTTATAAAACTTGTTTTCTAGGAATTTTTAAAGGGCAATGGCAGAGTTTATTTATAAAAAAATATTTTGCATTTATTTATTTGTGTGAGTGATGAAGCTCAGGTCTTCAAACTCGTCAGGAGGTATGATTACCTCCCCTCTCTCTCAACCCCTCTCTCTCCTCTCTCAATGATTGTGTAAGAATGTTTTGCATGTGTATGCTGTGCCCACAGACTCCAGAACAGAGTATTAGATCCCCTGGAACTGGAGATGGGCCACCATATATAATACTGGTAATTGAGCCCAGGTTCTCTGGAAGAGGAGACAATGCTCTTAATTGTTGAGCCCTCTCTGTAGCCACATCTTTCTTTTTTTTTTTTTTTTGAGTATATGTGAGGCTGTGTTTATATACATCATATGCAGACAATAAGAATGATTTAGATTCTTCAGAATCTGACACCCTCTTCTGGACTGTCTGAACATAGCTACAGCATACTTAAATATAATAAATAAATAAATCTTTAAAAAGAAAAGGAAAAGTAAAAAAGAAAGATGAGGCCTGCCATATGCATGTTCATAGAGGAAAATGGAAGAGACCCCAATCTAACCTCAGCAGGGTGCTTCCTTCTGGATGGTAGCTCACAGTTTCATCCCAGCAAGACAGGCAAATCACTGAGTTCAAGGACAGTAAGGTTCAGGACAGCCAAGGTTAGGAAGGAAAAGGGTCTATGTTGAGAATACAAACCGACAAAACAACAACTAGGAAAAAGAAGTGACAGTGTAACTTGGGGTAGGGTACCAACAAGAGAAAGCTTTCTGTTACCACTTACAAACACCAGTAGCCTTGCACCCTTCTGCCCAGGTCCCTGCCTTCCTTTCTAGGCATTCTAAGGATGCCAGGGGGTGGGGGAATCCAGATTAACTTTTTAAAAACAAAGACTTGGTCTTTGATGTCTATAGGAAGCCCTTCTCAGTGCCTTTAACTACCACTGAACTTTCAGGGCTGTGACTCAACTGTAACAAGGAACAGGGCTACGAACCTGCAGCCTTTGAAAACAACTATTTTTTTAAAGTGGGGGACCCAAATCAGCAGTAGAACCCCTCAGGTTCAGCCATAATACTTGTTAGGGAAAGAGCCTCAATGTCCGGAGCTGAGGTCTCATGGGTGAACTGCTTCAAGCTCTGAGTATCATTGAAAGAAAGAAAAGATATCATGTGGTTGCTTAATTTATTTATTTTATTATTTCTATTTTTTTGTTTTCTTTTGTTTTGTTTTAGAAAAGGCCTCAGTCTGTAGCTATGGCTGACCCAAGACAGACTACATGTGTTAATTAGGGTTTCACAGCTGAGAAACAGACCATACCTATGTAAGACTTAGAAAACCCAACAGTCAGTGGTGGCTCGAGCTCTTATTGAGAGCACTCTGGAGGCAGAGGCAGTCAGTTTCTGAGTTCGAGGCCAGCCTGGTTAAAGACAGGGATAGGCAGGGCTAGGCAAGGCAGGGCTGGGCTAGGCTAGGCTAGGCAAGGGGCTGGGCTAGTCAAGGCAAGGGACTAGGCTAGGCTACTCAAGGGGCTAGGCAAGACAGACAGACAGAGAGAAAGACAGACAAGGATGGCAGGCCTGCCTGGTTTTTCTTTCTTTCTTATCCCTTTTAAAAATGTTTATTTATTTATTTATTTATTTATTTATTTATTTATGTATTTATTAGATATAAGTACACTGTAGCTGTCTTCAGACACTCCAGAAGAGGGTGTCAGATTCTGGAGAATCTATATCCCTCTTATGGTCTGCATATGATGTACATAAACACAGCCTCACATTTACTTCTAAAAATTTAAAGATGTGTGGGGCCAATGAAAGGGATCAACAATTAACAACATTGTCTCCTCTTATAGAGAACCTGGGATCAACTACCAGCAACTATATGGTGGCCCATCTCCAGTTCCAGCGGATCAGACAGACAGACAGACAGACATACAGACAGATAGAGTTAAGAATGGCAGGCCTACCTGGTCTTTCATTCTTTCTTATCCTTTTTAAAAAATGTTTATTAATTTAAGTATGTATTTATTAGATTTAAGTACATTGTAGCTGTCTTCAAACACTCCCGAAGAGGGTGTCAGATTCTGGAGAATCTATATCCCTCTTATGATCTGCATATGATGTACATGAACACAGCCTCACATATACTTCTAAAAATTTAAAGATGGGTGGGGCCACTGAAAGGGCTCAACAATTAACAGCACTGACTCATCTTCCAGAGAACCTGGGATTGAAAGAAGAAAAGCTGAACTCTCCATGAACTCTCCAACTCAGAGTTCTCTTACCCCTCCCATCTAGAGGTTGTTCCCGGAACACACCTGAACTTTTTACCTCAGAGTACATTCTTGAACTCTTCACACCAGAGTCCGACCCCTCCCAAGTGAGAACGGTTCCAGGAGCATTTCTGAGATAAGGGTCTCCTGGAGCGAACTCAGTCCAACCCCTCCTAACTGAAGACTGTTCCAAGAACATTTTTGAGATAGGGGCCTCCTGGTACTACCCCAGAATGTTCCAATAGATCGAGTACATTGCCAAAATATAGGACACGACCCCTTGGTTATGTAAAGCTCCTTGGCAGAACACCTTGGTGACGTAAAACTTGTACTTTTCTCCTTACCCTTCTCCTATAAAAGCCTGTGACAAGTCTGGGCCAATTGCCGAATCTCCTCTGCACCTTGCTGGCTGCATGAGTTTCGACCCCAGATATCTGGTATATGTGCTTTTTGTGTGCTTTCTTGTCGTTGCTGTATTAAATCTTACTCTCTATACATCTTAAGTTCGGTCTCAGTGTCTTCTTGGGTGCGCGGCTGACCCGAGGCTTGAGTAAGTGCCTCCCTTTGGGAGTCCTGGAGTCTTTCATTTGGTGCGTTGGCCGGGAATCAGCACGACCACCCAGAAGTCCTGGACCCACTCAGAAGTAAGATTTACTGTTTTGTTTGGTCTGGTGTCTGTGTTCTGTTTCTGGAGACCAGGAGTGTCTCAATCTGTGGGCCTTGGAGAGGCCATCTGAATCTGTATCTGGTGCGATCGCAGTTCTGGTTTTGCGTGACGCTCTGTGCTCAGTACGAGCACCAGAGACCGTGCTCCGGGAGCTGGAGACCAGGCAGGTCTCAATAGAGAGCGCGGGGTGGGTAGAGATAGACGTGTCTGGTGCCCACCGTCCGATCGCCCTGGGGGACGCCCCAGGAAGACAAGGGGAGGGCCAAGGACGCTTGGCGGACCCCTCTGAAGGCCGAGAGACCATCACTTTGGTGGAAGGTCTAAGCCGGCCGGCCTTGGAAAGGCCATCTGATTCTGTAAGTTGCCTGTGGGCGACGCGAGGTCGCCGCCGTTTTTGGTTTTTTCTTTTTGTCTCAAGTCTTGTGTCTGCTCTTGTTGTGTTTGCTATTATTCTAGAAATGGGACAATCTGCTGGGTGTGTAAGTGTGGAACTGCTGCATTTGTGTATTCTGAGATTGTGGGTTTATTCTGGCAGTGGCTGTGAGAGGACGGCTGTCTATGGCCTCACAGTCTGCACCCCAAAAAGATGTTTCAAGGGAGACCCTGGAAGGAGTGCCCAGGGTACAGAACAGTCAAAAAGACCTGGCTGTTGCCTGGCAGAGTGAAGGAGAGAGAGAGAGTGTTCTCTCTGCCAGAGCGGGAGTGGATGTGGAATCCCACCCCTATCAGGAAAAAGAGTCAATGTGGAATCCGACCCCGTCAGAAAGTGGCGTTTGGCTGGTTGTGTTTTGGTCACGTGACAGACTGTGTGTGTGTGTGTGTGTGTTAACCCTTTGCCGACTGTAGACTTGGACTGACATCAGGACAGAATTTGTCAGCAATGGTTTTAAAAAAAGGAAAAAAAGAGAAAAAAAACCCACCAGGCCGGTCCTCCCCAGGCTGCTCAAAAGAGCTCTGAAATCCAGAGCTGCAGCAGTGGTGCTGAGGTTCTGAGTTCTGCAGACACAGCAGCAACGGAGGCTGTCTGTGCCCTGCGAGTGAGTTGTAAAATGCTGATAGTAAGTGCGGCGGCCTGTCAGACCCGCCTGGCGCCCCGGAATAGCCGTGAAGCCTGCCACAGCTGGGGAGGGGCCAACTGTGGCCGCCGTCCCTCCTTTGGCTTCCCCCTGGAGTCTGCCCGCACTCCCTTGTGTCTGCGCGCCCGCCGTGGGGCACACAGAGAAGTTCCCCCGCCCTGCCGCGCAGGCGCCTTGCGTTTCCAAAGCTCGGGAGGCCGCCGTTGCCTCTGGCCAAGAGAGCTCCGTGGATGCCTGTGTGTGGGGTGGCGGACGCCGCCGCCTCCGGGGGCTCAAGCCATGCCGGAAAACAAGTGGTTAAATTCCCCCTCCCTGCCAGTGTTTGTTTGCCACTCCCACATTTCGCCTTGGCGCGGCGGAGACTTGGCGCTTGGCTCCTCCCTGTCCATTCGCCGTTACTGAGAAAATCCTGGTTAGTTTCTTTCCCTCCGCTGACTAGTATGCTTGAGTTCAGCGGGTTGCCGCGTCTGATCTGAGGACGCCACAAGGTTCCCTGGTTGCTTCTCATTTCCCTGTCCCCTGTATCCTGTCTCTTGTTAACTGTTAACAGAAAAAATTGTGTTCATTTTGAGATATCAGTGTGCAGCCAGATGTAAGAGCTGCACCCCCTTCTCTGCCCCGTGTGTTTTCTCTTCTCAGGCATCGCCCTGAGCTGCTAGCAGTGAATCTGTTTTAAGCTCCGGTGAGGGAGATATACAAGGTAAGGAGCACCTACGAGTCTAACTGCCAGGCTCTGATGAAGGATAGAGGTCTGCAAAGAAGAACTGAGAGCAAAGCTTCAGCAGACTCAAAAGAAATAGGTTAACAGTAAAAAGAGGTAAACTATGAAAAAAGTTAAGTGACAGAATATAGATGTAATAATTAGATAACATTCAAAGTAAGCAAAGACAAGAAAGAGATATATATAGATAGAAAGAGAGACATTATATGAGATCTCCATTGCAGTTAAGAAATAGGAGCAAAGAGAGATAAATGACAAAGACTAGAACCTAGCAAAGTGACACTTGCTAATAATACTAGCACTTAGAGATGATCTGTAAGAAATAAGGAGCCAGAAAATTTTCTAAAAAAGATAAGAGAAATGAAATGCTGGTCACAAACGTCAGGGAAACTAGAAAACTTAGTACCTGGCAACAAGAAAAAAGAAAGCTTTTGGCTAAAGATCAGAGTGTTTGCTGTTGAAAAAGAAGAGCACTGGGTGAGAGACTGTCCTAACAAAAAGAAGAGGAGCCCCCCCCCTCAAGACAAAACCCTTCACCTGTTCGTGGCTATAAGTAAAGAGACTGGTGGCCTACCTGTTGATGCAGCTAAAAAGAGACTGTGTTTTCATATTCCTCCACTGACCAATGCAAAGCAAGTTTAAAAGGTCCCTGGACACTACAGGTCTTTGCAAACTGTGGATTCCAGGTTTTGCTGCATTAAAAAGATAAACAGCCCTTCGTATAAGAAATAAAGAACAACCTTGGATGGCCTTAGATGCTATTGAGACTGCCCTAATGTTGTCCCCAACTTTGGGACTCCTAAATGTGACTGAGAACAAAAGTATTGCCAAAGAGGTTCTTACTCAGAAATTGGGACCCTAAAAGACCAGTGGCACTTGGAAAAATTAGACCTGGTGACTGAGGGATGGCCTGCTTGTCTGCACATAATGGCTTTTGGTCAGGGACACATGATCCAATTGTTTCCCTGACTGATGGACACATTATTAGAGCTTTTTGTTGACAGAACAAGTGACCTTCACTTCCCCTGCTAACCTGCTGAGTCTTCACCTACTCATCACTGCTCTGACATTCTAGCAGAAGGAACTTTGGCTCAGAAGGCTGAACTCCTGGCGCTAACCCAAGCCCTGCGGTTGGCTGAAGGCAGAGACATCAAAGACAAAGAAGAAATTCTGGCCCTCCTAGAAGCTCCTGAATGAACTGGGTGAGTTGGGGTATCGGGTATCGGCTAAGAAAGCTCAGCTACCGAGGTGCCAAAACGACGGAAAGCGGTGGCTCACCGAAGCCAAGAAAAAAGACTGTGATGCTGATCCCAACCCCCACCACCCCGCGCCAAGTACGTGAGTTTCTGGGGACGGTGGGCTTTTGCAGACTCTGGACTAAAGAAAAAGTCCCATTCACCTGGACTGAGAAACACCAAAAAGCCTTTGACAGCATAAAGGCAGCCCTGCTTGCAGCCCCCGCTCTGGCTTTGCCAGATTTGACTAAGCCTTTTACCTTATATGTTGATGAGCTGCAATGGCCCTGCTTGTTAAAGACCCTGACAAGCTTACCCTGGGTCAGCATGTGACTATACCCACTACCAGAATTTGTTGCTGAATGATTGAGTAACTTTTGCTCCACCTGCCATCCTCAATCCTGCCACCTCCCCTTGGCGGATGACTCCACTCCTGTACATCAATGTGCTGATGAAACTGGAACAAGGAGAGATCTGACTGATCAGCCTTGGTGTGCCTGCCTGGTACACGGATGGCAGCAGCTTTGTCACAGGAGCAGCAGTAGCAGATGGAAAGCAGCTCATATCCATGGGGCCACCTACCAACAGAGGGGGCTACTTACCTCAGCAGGTAAAGATCAAATCAGCCTTGGCCTGAAAGTTTAAACTGGTACACGGATGGCAGTGGCCTCATGGTTAAAGGTAAGCGGAAGGCGGGGACAGCAGTGCAGCAGTGGACAAAAAGCAGGTGATCTAGGCCAGCAGCCTCCCTAAAGGGACTTCAGCCCAGAAAGCTGAACTTGTGGTTTTGATACAAGCTTTATAAATGACACTGACAGCAGGTATGCTTTTGCCACTGTATGGAACAATACAAACAAAGAAAGCTGTTGACATTTGCAGAAGACGTTCTCAATATGGATAAATGAGACTGCTCACATAGTCATCAAGAAGATTATTAAAGAAAATTTTTCCAAGGTTCAGAGTGCCAAAGGCAATAGTGTCAGATAATGGCCCTGCTTTGTTGCCCAGGTAAGTCAGGGTGTGGCCAAGCATTTAGAGGTCAAATAAAAATTACATTGTGTGTATAGACCTCAGAGCTCAGGATAGATAAAAATTAGTCTAAAACTCTAAGACAGACCTTGATAAAATTAATCGTGGAGACTGGCATGGACTTGGTGTTCCTTCCCTATGCCCTATTTCTTGATTCAGTTTTACTCTGTTTAAGATCCTTTATGAGACTCCTATGCCCATCACTGTCTTAACCTATGTTGTTAAACTAGCTATTGAGACTGACGGTAAAGACTGGGTGACCCTCCTTCCCTTTGTGCTTCTCAGAGTCCGAAACACACCTGGATGTTTCGGTCTTACTTCTTATGAAATTCTACATGGGGGACCGCCCCCCCTTGACTAAGTCTAGCAGGATATTGGATCCCTGTGTTGACTCTTTCTACACCCTGCTCTGTTGCCCAGCTCCAGCAAACAGACCCAACGACTAAAAAGAAAAAGATGGGGAGCCCCGAGGATGACCTAATTGGAATCCCATTCCCAGATCACAGCAGTGAGCTCCTGAGCTGCCTAAACGAGCAGCGCCAGCTGGGTCATCTGTGCGACCTCACCATCAGGACACAGGGTTTTGAGTACCAAACCCACAGGGCTGTGCTGGCTGCCTGTAGCCACTACTTCAAGAGGCTCTTTACAGAAGAGAGAGAGAGAACAGTAATAAAAACAGAGAGTGTTGAAACGGCTTCTGGGGGAGCAAAAGCCAGTGTGTGTGAGCTGAACTTTGTAGGGCCGGAGGCCCTAAGTGCCCTGCTCGAGTTTGCTTACACAGCCACACTGACCACCATCAACGCCAATATGCCGGCTGTACTCCAAGCTGCTCGGCTACTGGAAATCCCATGTGTCGTCACTACTTGCTTGGAGATTTTGCAAGGCAGTGGACTGGAAGCCCCCAGCCCAGATAAAGATGACTGTGAGTGAGCCCGACAGTACCTGGAGGCTTTTGCCACTGCCACCCCCACAGCCTCAACCTCAAAAATGCTCAACCCACCAGGCTACGGGCTGGCCCAGAGTAACGAACCTCCACTATCATCAGA
This sequence comes from Mus caroli, assembly GCF_978045245.1. Classification (NCBI taxonomy): domain Eukaryota; kingdom Metazoa; phylum Chordata; class Mammalia; order Rodentia; family Muridae; genus Mus; species Mus caroli. The sequence continues at coordinate 6,544,602 of NW_028227281.1, read as the reverse complement.
AGAGCTGGGCTCAGATGAAGATCTCATTGACCCTGACCTGAGGGCTTACCTAAGTTCGCTGCACCAGGATGCCCTGACACCAGGCCTAAATGACCAAAACAAGCTAGTGCCTAAACGCCTTTCACAGATGCCCCAAGAGTGCCCAGTCTGTCACAAGATAATCCACGGGGCAAGCAAACTGCCTCGGCACATAAGGACCCACAATGGTGAAAAGCCTTTTGCCTGTGAGGTCTGCGGTATCCGCTTCACCAGGAATGATAAGCTGAAGATCCACATGCGAGAGCACACAGGAGAGCGACCCTACTCATGCCCCCACTGTCCAGCCCGCTTCCTGCATAACTACGACCTCAAGAACCATATGCATCTGCACACAGGGGGCCGGCTCTATGAATGCCACCTGTGCCACAAGGCCTACGCTAAGGAAGGCCATCTACAGCGCCATCTAAAAAATCAGAACTACCACAAAAATAATGTGGCCATCTCATCCCCTGCTGGACACGACCTCCCCAATGGCCACATAGACTAAGAGCTTTCTTAAGTTTTAGAACTAATCCTAATATGACTCAATCCTGTTGGTTATGTACAGCTATGGATGTTGATCTTAGAACTATAAAACGGTCTATTTTTGACTTCCCTGTCCAAAGTGATGTTACAAAACAGAAAGAGATTGGACTCTGTGGAGGGGGATAAATGCAGGACTCGCTCTAAGATTAGAGCTATTCACTAAAAGAAGGGGGGAATGAAAGAAGAAAAGCTGAACTCTCCATGAACTCTCCAACTCAGAGTTCTCTTACCCCTCCCATCTAGAGGTTGTTCCCGGAACACACCTGAACTTTTTACCTCAGAGTACATTCTTGAACTCTTCACCCCAGAGTCCGACCCCTCCCAAGTGAGAACGGTTCCAGGAGCATTTCTGAGATAAGGGTCTCCTGGAGCGAACTCAGTCCAACCCCTCCTAACTGAAGACTGTTCCAAGAACATTTTTGAGATAGGGGCCTCCTGGTACTACCCCAGAATGTTCCAATAGATCGAGTACATTGCCAAAATATAGGACACGACACCTTGGTTATGTAAAGCTCCTTGGCAGAACACCTTGGTGACGTAAAACTTGTACTTTTCTCCTTACCCTTCTCCTATAAAAGCCTGTGACAAGTCTGGGCCAATTGCCGAATCTCCTCTGCACCTTGCTGGCTGCATGAGTTTCGACCCCAGATATCTGGTATATGTGCTTTTTGTGTGCTTTCTTGTCGTTGCTGTATTAAATCTTACTCTCTATACATCTTAAGTTCGGTCTCAGTGTCTTCTTGGGTGCGCGGCTGACCCGAGGCTTGAGTAAGTGCCTCCCTTTGGGAGTCCTGGAGTCTTTCACTACCAGCAACAAAATGGTGGCCCATCTCCAGTTCCAGGAGATCAGACAGACAGACAGAGAGACAGACAGACAGACAAAGATAAGGATGGCAGCCCTGCCTGGTCTTTCTTTCTTTCTTATCCTTTTTAAAAAATGTTTATTTATTTATTTATTTATTTATTTATTAGATATAAGTACACTGTAGCTATCTTCAGATACTCCAAAAGAGGGTGTCAGATTCTGGAGAATCTAAATCCCTCTTATGGTCTGCATATGATGTACATAAACACAGCCTCACATATACTTCTAAAAATTTAAAGATGGGTGGGGCCACAGAAAGGGATCAACAATTAACAGCATTGTCTCCTCTTCCAGAGAACCTTGGATAAACTACCAGCAACTATATGGTGGCCCATCTCCAGTTCCAGGGTATCAGACAGACAGACAGACAGACAGAGATAAGAATGGAGGCCTGCCTGGTCTTTCTTTCTTTCTTATACTTTTAAAAAAATGTTTATTTATTTATTTATTTATTTATTTATTTATTTATTTATTTATGTATTTATTACATATAAGTACACTGTAGCTGTCTTCAGACACTCCAGAAGAGGGTGCCAGATTCTGGAGAATCTAAATCCCTCTTATGGTCTGCATATGATGTACATAAACACAGCCTCACATATACTTCTAAAAATTTAAAGATGTGTGGGGGCACTGAAAGGGCTCAAAAATTAACAGCATTGTCTCCTCTAACAGAGAACCTGGGATCAACTACCAGCAACTATATGGTGGCCCATCTCCAGTTCCAGGGGATCAGGAAGACAAAGAGACAGACAGACAAGGGTGGCAGTCCTACCTGGTTTTTCTTTCTTTCTTATCCTTTTTAAAAAATGTTTATTTATTTATTTATGTATTTATAAGATATAAGTACACTGTAGCTGTCTTCAGACACTCCAGAAGAGGGTGTCAGATTCTGGAGAATATAAATCCCTCTTATGGTCTGCATATGATTGACATAAACACAGATTCACATACACTTCTAAAAATTTAAGATGGGTGGGGCCACTGAAAGGGCTCAACAATTAACAGCATTGTCTCTTCTTCCAGAAAACCTGGGATCAACTACCAGCAACTATATGGTGGCCCATCTCCAGTTCCAGGGGATCAGACAGACAGACAGACAGACAGAGATAAGGAGGGCAGGCCTGCCTGGTTTTTCTTTCTTTCTTATCCTTTTAAAATAATGTTTATTTATTTATTTATTTATTTATTTATTTATTTATTTATTTATGTATTTATTAGATATAAGTACACTGTAGTTGTCTTCAGACACTCCAGAAGAGGGTGTCAGATTCTGGAGAATCTAAATCCCTCTTATGGTCTGCATATGATGTACATAAACACAGCCTAACATATACTTCTAAAAATTTAAAGATAGGTGGAGCCACTGAAAGGGCTCAACAATTAACAGCATTGTCTCTTCTTCCAGAGAACCTGGGATCAACTAACAGCAACTATATAGTGGCCCATCTCCAGTTCCAATGGATCAGACAGACAGACAGACTGACAGAGATAAGGATGGAGGCCTGCCTGGTCTTTCTTTCTTTCTTATACTTTTAAAAAATGTTTATTAATTTAAGTATGTATTTATTAGATATAAGTACACTTTAGCTGTCTTCAGACACTCTAGAAGAGGGTGTCATCTTCTGGGTAATCTAAATCCCTCTTATGGTCTGCATATGATGTACATAAACACAGCCTCACATATACTTCTAAAAATTTAAAGAAGTGTGGGCCCACTGAAAGGGCTCAACAATTAACAGCATTGTCTCCTCTTCCAGAGATCCTTGGATCAACTACAAGCAACTATATGGTGGCCCATCTCAAGTTCCAGGGGATAAGACAGACAGACAGACAGACAGACAGAGATAAGGATGGCAGGCCTGCCTGATTTTTCTTTCTTTCTTATCCTTTTTAAAAAATGTTCATTTATTTATTTATTTATTCATTTATTTATTTATTTATTTATTTAAGTATTTATTAGATATAAGTACACTGTAGCTGTCTTCAGACTCTCCAGAAGAGGGTGTCAGATTCTGGAGAATCAATATCCCTCTTATGGTCTGCATATGATGTACATGAACACAGCCTCACATATACTTCTAAAAATTTAAAGATGGTTGGGGCCACTGAAAGGGCTCAACAATTAACAGCATTGTCTCCTCTACCAGAGAACCTGGGATCAACTACCAGGAACTATATGGTGGCCAATCTCCAGTTCCAGGGGATCAGACAGACAGACAGACATACAGACAGATAGAGTTAAGGATGGAAGGCCTACCTGGTCTTTCATTCTTTCTTATCCTTTTTAAAAAATGTTTATTAATTTAAGTATGTATTTATTAGATATAAGTACACTGTAGCTCTCTTCAAACACTCCCGAAGAGGGTGTCAGATTCTGGAGAATCTATATCCCTCTTATGGTCTGCATATGATGTACATGAACACAGCCTCACATATACTTCTAAAAATTTATAGATGCGTGGGGCCACTGAAAGGGCTCAACAATTAACAGCACTGACTCCTCTTCCAGAGAACATGGGATCAACTACCAGCATTTATATGGTGGCCTTTCTCTAGTTCCAGGGGAACAGACAGACAGACAGACAGACAAGGATGGCAGGCTTGCCTGGTCTCTCTTTCTTTATTATCCTTTTTTAAAAATGTTTATTTGTTTATTTATGAATTTATTAGATATAAGTACACTGTAGCAGTCTTCAGACACTCTAGAAGAGTGTGTCATCTTCTGGAGAATCTAAATCCCTCTTATGGTCTGCATATGATGTACATAAACACAGCCTCACATATACTTCTAAAAATTTAAAGATGGGTGAGCCCACTGAAAGGACTCAACAATTAACAGCATTGTCTCTTCTTCCAGAGAACGTGGGATAAACTACCAGCAACTATATGGTGGCCCATTTCAAGTTCCAGGGGATAAGACAGACATACAGACAGACAGAGATAAGGATGGCAGGCCTGCCTGATTTTTCTTTCTTTCTTATCCTTTTTAAAAAATGTTTATTTATTTATTTATTTATTTATTCATTTATTTATTTATTTATTTATTTATTTATTTATTAGATATAAGTACACTGTAGCTGTCTTCAGGCACTCCAGAAGAGGGTGTCAGATTCTGGAGAATCTATATCCCTCCTATGGTCTGCATATGATGTACATGAACACAGCCTCACATATACTTCTAAAAATTTAAAGATGGGTGGGGCCACTGAAAGGGCTCAACAATTAACAGCATTGTCTCCTCTTCCAGAGAACCTGGAATCAACTACCATCAACTATATGGTGGCTCATCTCCAGTTCCAGGGTATCTGACAGATAGACAGACAGACAGACAGACAGACATGGTGGCAGGCCTGCCTGGTCTTTCTTTCTTTCTTATACTTTTTAAAAAATGTTTATTTATTTATTTATGTATTTATTAGATATAAGTACACTGAAGCTGTCTTCAGACACTCTAGAAGAGGGTGTCATATTCTGGAGAATCTAAATCCCTCTTATGGTCTGCATATGATGTACATAAACACGGCCTCACATATACTTCTAAAAATTTAAAGATGTGTGGGCCCACTGAAAGGGCTCAACAATTAAAAGCATTGTCTCCTTTTCCAGAGAACCTGGGATCAACTACAAGCAACTCTATGGTGGCCCATCTCCAGTTCCAGAGGATCAGACAGACAGACAGACAGAGATAAGGATGGCAGTCCTGCCTGGTCTTTCTTTCTTTCTTATCCTTTTTAAAAAATGTTTGTTTGTTTATTTATTTATTTATTTATTTATTTATTTATTTATTAGATATAAGTACACTGTAGCTATCTTCAGACACTCCAGAAGAGGGTGTCAGATTCTGGAGTATCGATAACCCTCTTATGGTCTGCATATGATGTACATAAACACAGCCTCACATATACTTCTAAAAATTAAAATATGTGTGGGGCCACTTAAAGGTCTCAACAATTAACAGCATTGTCAACTCTACCAGAGATCCCGGGATCAACTACCAGCAACTATATGGTGGCCCATCTCCAGTTCCAGGTGATCAGACAGACAGACAGACAGACAAGGATAATGATGGCAGGCCTACCTGGTCTTTCTTTCTTTCTTATCCTTTTTAAAAAATGTTTATTCATATATTTATGTATTTATTAGATATAAGTACAATGTAGCTGTCTTCAAACAATCAAGAAGAGGGTGTCAGATTCTGGAGAATCTAAATCCATCTTATGGTCTGCATATGATGTACATAAACACAGCATCAACTTTACTTCTAAAAATTTAAAGATGGTTGGGGCCACTGAAATGGCTCAACAATTAACAGCATTGTCTCCTCTTCCAGAGAGCCTGGGATCAACTTCCAGCAACTATATGGTGGCCCATCTCCAGTTCCAGGGTATCAAACAGACAGACAGACAGACAGAGTTAAGGATGGAGGCCTGCCTGGTCTTTCTTTCTTTCTTATCCTTTTTAAAAATATTTATTTTTTATATATGTATTTATTAGATATAAGTAAACTGTATCTGTTTCAGACACTCCAGAAGAGGTTGTCAGATTCTGGAGAATCTAAATCCCTGTTATGTTCTGAATATGATGTACATAAACACAGCCTCACATATACTTTTAAATATTTAAAGAAGTGTGGGGCCACTGAAAGGGCTCAACAATTAACAGCATTGTCTCCTCTTCCAGAGAACCTGGGATCAACTACCAGCTCCTACAAGGTGGCCCATCTCCAGTTCCAGGGGATCAGACAGACAGACAGACAGACAGAGATAATGATGGCAGGCCTGCCTGGTCTTTCTTTCTTTCTTATCCTTTTTAAAAAATATTTATTTATTTATTTATTTATTTATTTATTTATTTATTTATTTCTTAGATATAAGTACACTGTAGCTGTCTTCAGACACTCCAGAGGAGGGTTTCAGATTCTGGAGAATGTAAATCCCTCTTATGGTCTGCATATGATGTACATAAACACAGCCTCACATATACTGAGGTGAGGTGTCACAGGCCAACTGCTGGAATTTCTGAGTACCACCTAGAGAGAGAAAAGCTATGCTGTGGTTTCTTAATTTATGTATCTTATTATTTCTATTTGTTGTTTTGTTTTGTTTTATTTGTTTTTAGAGAAGTCCTCAGTCTGTAGCTCTGGCTGACCCAGGACTGCCTACTTGTGTTAATTAGGGTTTCACAGCTGAGAACAGACACCAAGAGCAAGGTAAGGCTTAGAAAACCCTACATTCAGTGGTGGCTCAAGCTCTTAATGAGAGCACTCTGTAGGTAGAGGCAGTCAGTTTCTGAGTTCGAGGCCACCCTGGTGAAAGACAGGGCTAGGGTAGGGGCTAGGGTGAGGAAAGAAAGAAAGAAAGAAAAAGTTTTTATAAAAGTTTTATAAAAAGTGTTAAAGTTTTTAAAAATTAAAAAAAAAAAAATACCAGATCACCATCACACAGCATTGGCTGTCTTCAGGTGTATCCTTTCAGCCTCCAAAACAAAAAACAATGGCTGGCTGTCTTCAGGTGTATCCTATTCTCGAGTCTTATTTCCAACCTTAGAGCTGGGCTGAGCTGCCTCATTATGTAATTGCAAACCTTCCTTGGTTTGTCTTTTCCATTTCTAAGACAAACAGGCCTTTTTCTATTTATTGAATATGCTCATGACTGTCCTTTAGATATAGTAAATATAACTTTTGCTTATAAAACTTGTTTTCTAGGAATTTTTAAAGGGCAATGGCAGAGTTTATTTATAAAAAAATATTTTGCATTTATTTATTTGTGTGAGTGATGAAGCTCAGGTCTTCAAACTCGTCAGGAGGTATGATTACCTCCCCTCTCTCTCAACCCCTCTCTCTCCTCTCTCAATGATTGTGTAAGAATGTTTTGCATGTGTATGCTGTGCCCACAGACTCCAGAACAGAGTATTAGATCCCCTGGAACTGGAGATGGGCCACCATATATAATACTGGTAATTGAGCCCAGGTTCTCTGGAAGAGGAGACAATGCTCTTAATTGTTGAGCCCTCTCTGTAGCCACATCTTTCTTTTTTTTTTTTGAGTATATGTGAGGCTGTGTTTATATACATCATATGCAGACAATAAGAATGATTTAGATTCTTCAGAATCTGACACCCTCTTCTGGACTGTCTGAAGATAGCTACAGCATACTTAAATATAATAAATAAATAAATCTTTAAAAAGAAAAGGAAAAGTAAAAAAGAAAGATCAGGCCTGCCATATGCATGTTCATAGAGGAAAATGGAAGAGACCCCAATCTAACCTCAGCAGGGTGCTTCCTTCTGGATGGTAGCTCACAGTTTCATCCCAGCAAGACAGGCAAATCACTGAGTTCAAGGACAGTAAGGTTCAGGACAGCCAAGGTTAGGAAGGAAAAGGGTCTATGTTGAGAATACAAACCGACAAAACAACAACTAGGAAAAAGAAGTGACAGTTTAACTTGGGGTAGGGTACCAACAAGAGAAAGCTTTCTGTTACCACTTACAAACACCAGTAGGCTTGGACCCTTCTGCCCAGGTCCCTGCCTTCCTTTCTAGGAATTCTAAGGATGCCAGGGGGTGGGGGAATCCAGATTAACTTTTTAAAAACAAAGACTTGGTCTTTGATGTCTATAGGAAGCCCTTCTCAGTGCCTTTAACTACCACTGAACTTTCAGGGCTGTGACTCAACTGTAACAAGGAACAGGGCTAAGAACCTGCAGCCTTTGAAAACAACTATTTTTTTAAAGTGGGGGACCCAAATCAGCAGTAGAACCCCTCAGGTTCAGCCATAATACATGTTAGGGAAAGAGCCTCAATGTCCGGAGCTGAGGTCTCATGGGTGAACTGCTTCAAGCTCTGAGTATCATTGAAAGAAAGAAAAGATATCATGTGGTTGCTTAATTTATTTATTTTATTATTTCTATTTTTTGTTTTCTTTTGTTTTGTTTTAGAAAAGGCCTCAGTCTGTAGCTATGGCTGACCTAGGACAGACTACACGTGTTAATTAGGGTTTCACAGCTGAGAAGCAGACCATACCTATGTAAGACTTAGAAAACACAACAATCAGTGGTGGCTCGAGGTCTTAATGAGAGCACTCTGGAGGCAGAGGCAGTCAGTTTTTGAGATCGAGGCCAGCCTGGTTAAAGACAGGGATAGGCAGGGCTAGGCAAGGCAGGGCTGGGCTAGGCTAGGCTAGGCAAGGGGCTGGGCTAGTCAAGGCAAGGGACTAGGCTAGGCTACTCAAGGGGCTAGGCAAGACAGACAGACAGAGAGAAAGACAGACAAGGATGGCAGGCCTGCCTGGTTTTTCTTTCTTTCTTATCCCTTTTTAAAAATGTTTATTTATTTATTTATTTATTTATTTATGTATTTATTAGATATAAGTACACTGTAGCTGTCTTCAGACACTCCAGAAGAGGGTGTCAGATTCTGGAGAATCTATATCCCTCTTATGGTCTGCATATGATGTACATAAACACAGCCTCACATTTACTTCTAAAAATTTAAACATGTGTGGGGCCAATGAAAGGGATCAACAATTAACAGCATTGTCTCCTCTTATAGATAACCTGGGATCAACTACCAGCAACTATATGGTGGCCCATCTCCAGTTCCAGGGGATCAGACAGACAGACAGACATACAGACAGATAGAGTTAAGGATGGCAGGCCTACCTGGTCTTTCATTCTTTCTTATCTTTTTTAAAAAATGTTTATTAATTTAAGTATGTATTTATTAGATTTAAGTACACTGTAGCTGTCTTCAAACACTACCGAAGAGGGTGTCAGATTCTGGAGAATCTATATCCCTCTTATGGTCTGCATATGATGTACATGAACACAGCCTCACATATACTTCTAAAAATTTAAAGATGGGTGGGGCCACTGAAAGGGCTCAACAATTAACAGCATTGTCTCCTCTTCCAGAGTACCTGGGATCAACTACAAGCAACTCTATGGTGGCCCATCTCCAGGTCCAGAGGATCAGACAGACAGACAGACAGAGATAAGGATGGCAGGCCTGCCTGGTCTTTCTTTCTTTCTTATCTTTTTAAAAAAATGTTTATTTCTTTATTTATGTATTTATTAGATATAAGTACACTGTATCCGTCATAGACACTCCAAAAGACGGTGTCAGATTCTGGAGAATATAAATCCCTCTTTAATGGTGTGAATATGATGTACATAAACACAGCATCACATTTACTTCTAGAAATTATAAAGATGGGTGGGGCCACTGAAAGGGCTGAACAATTAACAGCATTGTCTCCTCTTCAGAAGACCTGGGATCAACTACCAGCAACAAAATGGTGGCCCATCTCCAGTTCCAGGAGATCAGACAGACAGACAAACAGAGAGACAGACAGACAGACAAAGATAAGGATGGCAGCCCTGCCTGGTCTTTCTTTCTTTCTTATCCTTTTTAAAAAATGTTTATTTATTTATTTATTTATTTATTTATTTATTTATTTATTAGATATAAGTACACTGTAGCTATCTTCAGACACTACAGAAGAGGGTGTCAGATTCTGGAGAATCTAAATCCCTCTTATGGTCTGCATATGATGTACATAAGCACAGCCTCACATATACTTCTAAAAATTTAAAGATGGGTGGGGCCACAGAAAGGGATCAACAATTAACAGCATTGTCTCTTCTTCCAGAGAACGTTGGATAAACTACCAGCAACTATATGGTGGCCGATCTCCAGTTCCAGGGTATCAGACAGACAGACAGACAGACAGAAATAAGGATGGAGGCCTGCGTGGTCTTTCTTTCTTTCTTATACTTTTTAAAAAAATGTTTATTTATTTATTTATTTATTTATTATATATAAGTACACTGTAGCTGTCTTCATACACTCCTGAAGAGGGTGTCAGATTCTGGAGAATCTAAATCCCTCTTATGGTCTGCATATGATGTACATAAACACAGCCTCACATATACTTCTAAAAATTTAAAGAGGTGTGGGGCCACTGAAAGGGCTCAACAATTAACAGCATTGTCTCCTCTACCAGAGAACCTGGGATCAACTACCAGCAATTATATGGTGGCCCATCTCCAGTTCCAGGGGATCAGGCAGACAAAGAGACAGACAGACAAGGGTGGCAGGCCTCCCTGGTTTTTCTTTCTTTCTTATCCTTTTTAAAAAATGTTTATTTATTTATTTATGGATTTATTAGATATAAGTACACTGTAGCTGTCTTCAGACACTCCAGAAGAGGGTGTCAGATTCTGGAGAATATAAATCCCTCTTATGGTCTGCATATGATGGACATAAACACAGATTCACATACAATTCTAAAAATTTAAGATGGGTGGGGCCACTGAAAGGGCTCAACAATTAACAGCATTGTCTCTTCTTCCAGAGAACCTGGGATCAACTACCAGCAACTATATGGTGGCCCATCTCCAGTTCCAGGGGATCAGACAGACAGACAGACAGACAGAGATAAGGAGGGCAGGCCTGCCTGGTTTTTCTTTCTTTCTTATCCTTTTAAAATAATGTTTATTTATTTATTTATTTATTTATTTATTTATTTATTTATTTATTTATTAGATATATGTACACTGTAGCTGTATTCAGACACTCTAGAAGAGGGTTTCATCTTCTGGAGAATCTAAATCCCTCTTATGGTCTGCATATGATGTACATAAACACAGCCTCACATATACTTCTAAAAATTTAAAGATGGGTGGGCCCACTGAAAGGGCTCAACAATTAACAGCATTGTCTCTCCTTCCAGAGAACGTGGGATCAACTACCAGCAACTATATGGTGGCCCATCTCAAGTTCCAGGGGATAAGACAGACAGACAGACAGACAGAGATAAGGATGGCAGGCCTGCCTGATTTTTCTTTCTTTCTTATCCTTTTAAAAAATGTTTATTTATTTATTTATTTATTTATTCATTTATTCATTTATTTATTTATTTATGTATTTAAGATATAAGTACACTGTAGCTGTCTTCAGACTCTCCAGAAGACGGTGCAGATTCTGGAGAATCAATATGCCTCTTATGGTCTACATATGATATACATGAACACAGCCTCACATATACTTCTAAAAATTTAAAGATGGGTGGGGCCACTGAAAGGGCTCAACAACTAACAGCATTGTCTCCTCTTCCAGAGAACCTGGGATCAACTACCAGCAATTATATGGTGGCCCATCTTCAGTTCCAGGGTATCTGACAGATAGACAGACAGAGAGACAGACAGACAGACAAGGTGGCAGGCCTGCCTGGTCTTTTTTTCTTTCTTATTCTTTTTAAAAAATGTTTATTTATTTATTTATTTATGTATTTATTAGATATAAGTACACTGTAGTTGTCTTCAGACACTCTAGAAGAGGGTGTCATATTCTGGAGAATCTAAATCCCTCTTATGGTCTGCATATGATGTATATAAACACAGCCTCACATATACTTCTAAAAATTTAAAGTTTGGTGGGCCCACTGAAAGGGCTCAACAATTAACACCATTGTCTCCTCTTTCAGAGAACGTGGGATCAACTACCAGCAACTATATGGTGGCCCATCTCAAGTTGCAGGGGATCAGACAGACAGACAGACAGACAGTGATAAGGATGGCAGGCCTGCCTGATTTTTCTTTCTTTCTTATCCTTTTAAAAAATGTTTATTTATTTATTTATTTATTTATGTACTTATTAGATATAAGTACACTCTAGCTGTCTTCAGACTCTCCAGAAGAGGGTGTCAGATTCTGGGGAATCTATATCCCTCTTATGGTCTGCATATGATGTACATAAACACAGCTTCACATATACTTCTAAAAATTTAAAGATGGGTGGGGCCACTGAAAGGGCTCAACAATTAACAGCATTGTCTCCTCTTCCAGAGGACCTGGGATCAACTACCAGCAACTATAATGTGGCCCATCTCCAGTTCCAGGGGATCAGACAGACAGACAGTTAGACAGTGATAAGGATGGCAGTCCTGCCTGGTCTTTCTTTCTTTCTTATCCTTTTTTTAAAAAAAATGTTTGTTTATTTATTTATTTATTTATTTATTAGATATAAGTACACTGTAGCTGTTCAGACACTCCAGAAGAGGGTGTAAGATTCTGGAGAATCTAAATCCCTCTTATGGTCTGCATATGATGTACATAAACACAGCCTCACATATACTTCTAAAAATTTAAAGAAGTGTGGGGCCACTCTAAAAGCTCAACAATTAACAGCATTGTCTCCTCTTCCAGAGTACCTGGGATCAACTACCAGCAACTATATGGTGGCCCATCTCCAGTTCCAGGGGATCATACAGACAGACATTCAGACAGTAATAAGGATGGCAGGCCTGCCTGGTCTTTCTTTCTTTCTTATCCTTTTTAAAAAAATGTTTATTTATATATTTATTTATGGATTTATTAGATATTAGTACACTGTAGCTGTCTTCAGACACTCCAGAAGAGGGTGTCAAATTCTGGAATCTAAATCCCTCTTATGGTCTGCATATGATGTACATAAACACAGCCTCACATATACTTCTAAAAATTTAAAGATGTGTGGGGTCACTGAGAGGGCTCAACAATTAACAGCATTGTCTCCTCTTTCAGAGAACCTTGGATCAACTACCAGCAACTATATGGTGGCCCATCTCCAGTTCCAGGGGATCAGACAGACAGACAGACAGACAGAGATAAGGATGGCAGGCCTGCCTGGTCTTACATTCTTTCTTATCCTTTTTCAAAAATGTATATTTATTTATTTATTTATTTATTTATTTATTTATTTATTTATTATAAGTACACTGTAGCTGTCTTCAGACACTCCAGTAGAGGGTGTCAGATTCTGGAGAATCTAAATCCTCTTATAATCTGAATATGATGTACATAAACACAGCCTCACATATACTTCTAAATATTTAAAGAAGTGTGGGGCCACTGAAAGGGCTCAACAATTAACAGCATTGTCTCCTCTTCCAGAGAACCTTGGATCAACTACCAGCAACTATATGGTGGCCCATCTCCAGTTCCCGGGGATCAGATAGACAGACAGACAGACAGACAGAGATATGGATGGCAGGCCTACCTGGTCTTTCTTTCTTTCTTATCCTTTTTAAAAATGTTTATTTATTTATTTATTTATTTATTTATTTATTTAATTATCTATTTATTTATTTGATATAAGTACACTGTAGCTGTCTTCAGACACTCCAGAAGAGGGTGTCAGAGTCTGGAGAATCTAAATCCCTATTATGGTCTGCATATGATGTACATAAACACAGCCTCACATTTACTACTAAATATTTAAAGATGGGTGGCGCCACTGAAAGGGCTCAACAATTAACAGCATTGTCTCCTTTTCCAGAGAATGTGGGATCAACTACCAGCAATTATTCGTGGCCCATCTCCAGTTCCCAGGGATCAGATTGACAGACAGACAGACAGACAGAGATATGGATGGCAGGCCTGCCTGGTCTTTCTTTCTGTCATATCCTTTTTAAAAAATGTTTATTTATTTATTTATTTATTTATTTATTTATTTATTTATTTATTTATTTATTAGATATAAGTACACTGTAGCTGTTCAGACACTCCAGAAGAGGTTGTCAGATTCTGGAGAATCTAGATCCCTCTTATGGTCTGCATATGATGTACATAAACACAGCCTCACATATACTTCTAAAAATTTAAAGAAGGGTGGGGCCACTCTAAAAGCTCAACAATTAACAGCATTGTCTCCTCTTCCAGAGTACCTGGGATCAACTATCAGCAACTATATGGTGGCCCATCTCCAGTTCCAGGGGATCAGACAGACAGACAGACAGACAGTGCTAAGGATGGCAGGCCTGCCTGGTCTTTCTTTCTTTCTTATCCTTTTTAAAAAAATGTTTATTTATATATTTATTTATGTATTTATTAGATATAAGTACACTGTAGCTGTCTTCAGACACTCCAGAAGAGGGTGTCAGATTCTGGAGAATCTAAATCCCTCTTATGGTCTGCATATGATGTACATAAACACAGCCTAACATATACTTCTAAAAATTAAAAGATGTGTGGGGCCACTGAAAGGGCTCAAAAATTAACAACATTGTCTCCTCTTATAGAGAACCTGGGATCAACTACCAGCAACTCTATGGTGGTCCATTTCCAGTTCCAGGGGATCAGACAGACAGACAGACAGACAGTGATAAGGGTGGCAGGCCTGCCTGGTCTTTCTTTCTTTCTTATCCTTTTTTTAAAAAAATGTTTGTTTATTTATTAATTTAATTATTTATTAGATATAAGTACACTGTAGCTGTTCACACACTGCAGAAGAGGGTGTCAGATTCTGGAGAATCTAAATCCCTCTTATGGTCTGCATATGATGTACATAAACACAGCCTCACAAATACTTCTAAAAATTTAAAGAAGGGTGGGGCCACTCTAAAAGCTCAACAATTAACATCATTGTCTCCTCTTCCAGAGTACCTGGGATCAACTACCAGCAACTATATGGTGGCCCATCTCCAGTTCCAGGGGATCATACAGACAGACATACAGACAGTGATAAGGATGGCAGGCGTGCCTGGTCTTTCTTTCTTTCTTATCCTTTTTAAAAAAAATGTTTATTTATATATTTATTTATGGATTTATTAGATATAAGTACACTGTAGCTGTCTTCAGACACTCCAGAAGAGGGTCTCAGATTCTGGAGAATCTAAATCCCTCTTATGGTCTGCGTATGATGTACATAAACACAGCCTCACATATACTTCTAAAAATTTAAAGTTGTGTGGGGCCACTGGGAGGGCTCAACAATTAACAGCATTGTCTCCTCTTTCAGAGAACCTGGGATAAACTACCAGCACCTTATGGTGGCCCATCTCCAGTTCCAGTGGATCAGACCGACAGACAGATAGAGAGACAGAGATAAGGATGGCAGGCCTGCCTGGTCTTTCTTTATTTCTTATTCGTTTTAAAAAATGTTTATTTATTTATTTATTCATATATGTATTTATTAGATATAAGTACACTGTAGCCGTCTTCAGACACTCCAGAAGAGGGTGACCGATTATAGAGAATCTAAATCCCTCTTATGGTCTGAATATGATGTACATAAACACAGCATCACATATACTTCTAAAAATTAAAAATGGGTGGAACCACTGAAATGGCTCAACAATTAACAGCATTGTCTCCTCTTCCAGAGAACCTGGGATCAACTACCAGCAACTATATGGTGGCCCATCTCCAGTTCCAGGGGATCAGGCAGACAGACAGACAGACAGACAGAGATAAGGATGGCAGGCCTGCCTTGTCTTGTTTTCTTTCTTATCCTTTTTAAAAAATGTTTATTTATTTATTTATTTATGTATTTATTAGAATTAAGTACACTGTAGCTGTCTTCAGACACTCCAGAAGAGGGTGTCAGATTCTGGAGAATCTAAATCCCTCTTATGGTCTGCATATGATGTACATAAACACAGCTTCACATATACTTGTAAATATTTAAAGATGGGCAGGGCCACTGATAGGGCTCAACAATTAACAGCATTGTCTCCTCTTCCAGAACCCTGGGATCAACTACCAGCAACTTTATGGTAGCCCATCTCCAGTTCCAGGGGATCAGACAGACAGACAGACAGACAGACAGAGATAAGGATGGCAGGCCTGCCTGGTCTTACTTTCTTTCTTATCCTTTTTAAAAAAATGTTTATTTATTCATTTATTTATTTATTTATTTATTTATTTATTTATGTATTTATTATATATAAGTACACTGTAGTTGTCTTCAGACACTCCAGTATAGGGTGTCAGATTCTGGATAATCTAAATCCTCTTATAATCTGAATATGATATACATAAACACAGCCTCACATATACTTCTAAATATTTAACGAAGTGTGGGGCCACTGAAATGGCTCAACAATTAACAGCATTATCTCCTCTTCCAGAGAACCTTGGATCAACTACCAGCAACTATATGGTGGCCCATCTCCAGTTCCCGGGGATCAGATAGACAGACAGACAGACAGACAAAGATATGGATGGCAGGCCTGCCTGGTCTTTCTTTCTTTCTTATCCTTTTTAAAAAAATGTTTATTTATTCATTTATTTATTTATTTATTTATTTATTTATTTATTTATTTATTTATGTATTTATTATATAT
This sequence comes from Mus caroli, assembly GCF_978045245.1. NCBI lineage: Eukaryota > Metazoa > Chordata > Mammalia > Rodentia > Muridae > Mus > Mus caroli. The sequence continues at coordinate 6,528,067 of NW_028227281.1, read as the reverse complement.
AAGTACACTGTAGTTGTCTTCAGACACTCCAGTATAGGGTGTCAGATTCTGGATAATCTAAATCCTCTTATAATCTGAATATGATATACATAAACACAGCCTCACATATACTTCTAAATATTTAAAGAAGTATGGGGCCACTGAAATGGCTCAACAATTAACAGCATTATCTCCTCTTCCAGAGAACCTTGCATCAACTACCAGCAACTATATGGTGGCCCATCTCCAGTTCCCGGGGATCAGATAGACAGACAGACAGACAGACAGAGATATGGATGGCAGGCCTGCCTGGTCTTTCTTTCTTTCTTATCCTTTTTAAAAAATGTTTATTTATTTATTTATTTATTTATCTATTTATTTATTAGATATAAGTACACTGTAGCTGTCTTCAGACACTCCAGAAGTGGGTGTCAGATTCTGGAGAATCTAAATCCCTCTTATGGTCTGCATATGATGTACATAAACACAGCCTCACATATACTTCTAAATATTTAAAGATGGGTGGCGCCACTGAAAGGGCTCAACAATTAACAGCATTGTCTCCTCTTCCAGAGAACCTGGGATTAACTACCAGCAACTATTCGTGGCCCATCTCCAGTTTCCAGGGATCAGATAGACAGACAGACAGACAGACAGAGATATGGATGGCAGGCCTGCCTGGTCTTTCTTTCTGTCTTATCCTTTTTAAAAAATGTTTAATTATTTATTTATTTATTTATTTATTTATTTATTTATGTATTTAGTAGATATAAATACACTGTAGCTGTTCAGACACTCCAGAAGAGGGTGTCAGATTCTGGAGAATCTAAATCCCTCTTATGGTCTGCATATGATGTACATAAACACAGCCTCACATATACTTCTAAAAATTTAAAGAAGGGTGGGGCTACTCTAAAAGCTCAACAATTAACAGCATTGTCTCCTCTTCCAGAGTACCTGGGATCAACTAACAGCAACTATATTGTGGCCCATCTCCAGTTCCAGGGGATCAGACAGACAGACATACAGACAGTGCTAAGGATGGCAGGCCTGCCTGGTCTTTCTTTCTTTCTTATCCTTTTTAAAAAAATGTTTATTTATATATTTATTTATGTATTTATTAGATATAAGTACACTGTAGCTGTCTTCAGACACTCCAGAAGAGGGTGTCAGACTCTGGAGAATCTAAATCCTCTTATAATCTGAATATGATGTACATAAACACAGCCTCATATATACTTTTAAATATTTAAAGAAGTGTGGGGCCACTGAAACGGCTCAACAATTAACAGCATTGTCTCCTCTTCCAGAGAACCTTGGATCAACTACCAGCAACTATATGGTGGCCCATCTCCAGTTCCCAGGAATCAGATAGACAGACAGACAGACAGACAGAGATATGGATGGTAGGCCTTCCTGGTCTTTGTTTCTTTTTTATCCTTTTTAAAAAATGTTTATTTATTTATTTATTTATTTATTTATCTATTTATTTATTAGATATAAGTACACTGTAGCTGTCTTCAGACACTCCAGAAGAGGGTGTCAGATTCTGGAGAATCTAAATGCCTCTTATGGTCTGCATATGATGTACATAAACACAGCCTCACATATACTTCTAAATATTTAAAGATGGGTGGCGCCACTGAAAGGGCTCAACAATTAACAGCATTGTCTCCTCTTCCAGAGTACCTGGGATCAACTACCAGCAACTATTCGTGGCCCATCTCCAGTTCCCAGGGATCAGATAGACAGACAGACAGACAGACAGACAGACAGAGATATGGATGGCAGGCCTGCCTGGTCTTTCTTTCTGTCTTATCCTTTTAAAAAAAATGTTTATTTATTTATTTATTTATTTATTTATTTATTTATTTATTTATGTATTTATTAGATATAAGTACACTGTAGCTGTTCAGACACTCCAGAAGAGGGTGTCATATTCTTGAGAATCTAAATCCCTCTTATGGTCTGCATATGATGTACATAAACACAGCCTCACATATACTTCTAAAAATTTAAAGAAGGGTGGGGCCACTCTAAAATCTCAACAATTAACAGCATTGTCTCCTCCTCCAGAATACCAGGGATCGACTACCAGCAACTATATGGTGGCCCATCTCCAGTTCCAGGGGATCAGACAGACAGACATAGAGACAGTGCTAAGGATGGCAGGCCTGTATGGTCTTTCTTTCATTCTTATCCTTTTTAAAAAATGTTTATTTATATATTTATTTATGTATTTCTTAGATATAAGTACACTGTAGCTGTCTTCAGACACTCCAGAAGAGGGTGTCAGATTCTGGAGAATCTAAATCCCTCTTATGGTCTGCATATGATGTACATAAACACAGCCTCACATATACTTCTAAAAATTTAAAGATGTGTGGGGCCACTGAGAGGGCTCAACAATTAACAGCATTGTCTCCTTTTTCAGAGAACCTGGGATAAACTACCAGCACCTTATGGTGGGCCATCTCCAGTTCCAGTGGATCAGACAGACAGACAGACAGAGAGACAGAGATAAGGATGGCAGGCCTGCCTGGTCTTTCTTTATTTCTTATACTTTTTTAAAAATGTTTATTTATTTATTTATTTATGAATTTATTAGATATAAGTACACTGTAGCTGTTCAGACACTCCAGAAAAGGGTGTCAGATTCTGGAGAATCTAAATCCCTCTTATGGTCTGCATATGATGTACATAAACACAGCCTAACATATACTTCTAAAAATTAAAAGATGTGTGGGGCCACTGAAAGGGCTCAACAATTAACAGCATTGTCTCCTCTTATAGAGATCCTGGAATCAATTACCAACCACTATATGGTGGTCCATCTCTAGTTCCAGGGGATCAGAAGACAGACAGACAGACAGTGATAAGGATGGCAGGCCTGCCTGGTCTTTCTTTCTTTCTTATCCTTTTTTTAAAAAAATATTCGTTTATTTATTTATTTATTTATTTATTTATTTATTATTAGATATAAGTACACTGTAGCTGTTCAGACACTCGAGAAGAGGGTGTCAGATTCTGGAGAATCTAAATCCCTCTTATGGTCTGCATATGATGTACATAAACAGAGCCTCACATATATTTCTAAAAATTTAAGGAAGAGTGGGGCCACTCTAAAAGCTCAACAATTAACAGCATTGTCTCCTCTTCCAGAGTACCTGGGATCAACTACCAGCAACTATATGGTGGCCCATCTCCATGTCCAGGGGATCAGACAGACAGACAGACAGACAGTGATAAGGATGGCAGGCCTGCCTGGTCTTTCTTTCTTTCTTATCCATTTTAAAAAAATGTTTATTTATATATTTATTTATGTATTTATTAGATATAAGTACACTGTAGCTGTCTTCAGACACTCCAGAAGAGGGTGTCAGATTCTGGAGAATCTAAATCCCTCTTATGGTCTGCATATAATGTACATAAACACAGCCTCACATATACTTCTAAAAATTTAAAGATGTGTGGGGCCACTGAGAGGGCTCAACAATTAACAGCATTGTCTCCTCTTTCAGAGAACCTGGGATAAACTACCAGCACCTTATGGTGGCCCATCTCCAGTTCCAGTGGATCAGACAGACAGACAGACAGACAGAGAGACAGAGATAAGGATGGCAGGCCTGCCTGGTCTTTCTTTATTTCTTATACTTTTTAAAAAATGTTTATTTATTTATTTATTTATTTATTTATTTATTTATTTATGTATTTATTAGATATAAGTACACTGTACCCGTCTTCAGACACTCCAGAAGAGGATGACAGATTCTAGAGAATCTAAATCCCTCTTATGGTCTGAATATGATGTACATAAACACAGCCTCACATATACTTCTAAAAATTATAAATAGGTGGGGCCACTGAAAGGACTCAACAATTAACAGCATTGTCTCCTCTTCCAGAGAACCTGGGATCAACTACCAGCAACTATAAGGTGGCCCATCTCCAGTTCCAGTGGATCAGACAGACAGACAGACAGACAGACAGAGATAAGGATGGCAGGCCTGCCTGGTCTTTCTTTCTTATCCTTTTTCAAAAATGTTTATTTATTTATTTATTTATTTATTTATTTATTTATTTATTATAAGTACACTGTAGCTGTCTTCAGACACTCCAGTATATGGTGTCAGATTCTGGAGAATCTAAATCCTCTTATAATCTGAATATGATGTACATAAACACAGCCTCACATATACTTCTAAATATTTAAAGAAGTGTGGGGCCACTGAAAGGGCTCAACAATTAACAGCATTGTCTCCTCTTCCAGAAAACCTTGGATCAACTACCAGCAACTATATGGTGGCCCATCTCCAGTTCCCGGGGATCAGATAGACAGACAGACAGACAGACAGATATATGGATGGCAGGCCTGCCTGGTCTTTATTTCTTTCTTATCCTTTTTAAAAAATGTTTATTTATTTATTTATTTATTTATCTATTTATTTATTAGATATAACTACACTGTAGCTGTCTTCAGACACTCCAGAAGAGGGTGTCAGATTCTGGAGAATCTGAATCCCTCCTATGGTCTGAATATGATGTACATAAACACAGCCTCACATATACTTCTAAATATTTAAAGATGGGTGGCGCCACTGAAAGGGCTCAACAATTAACAGCATTGTCTCCTCTTCCAGAGAACCTGGGATCAACTACCAGCAACTATTCGTGGCCCATCTCCAGTTCCCAGGGATCAGATAGACAGACAGACAGACAGACAGAGATATGGATGGCAGGCCTTCCTGGTCTTTCTTTCTTTCTTATCCTTTAAAAAAAAATGTTTATTTATATATTTATTTATGTATTTATTAGATATAAGTACACTGTAGCTGTCTTCAGACACTCCAGAAGAGGGTGTCAGATTCTGGAGAATCTAAATCCCTCTTATGGTCTGCATATGATGTACATAAACACAGCCTCACATATACTTCTAAAAATTTAAAGATGTGTGGGGCCACTGAGAGGGCTCAACAATTAACAGCATTGTCTCCTCTTTCAGAGAACCTGGGATAAACTACCAGCACCTTATGGTGGCCCATCTCCAGTTCCAGTGGATCAGACAGACAGACAGACAGACAGAGAGACAGAGATAAAGATGGCAGGCCTGCCTGGTCTTTCTTTATTTCTTATACTTTTTATAAAATGTTTATTTATTTATTTATTTATTTATTTATTTATTTATTTATTTATTTATTTATTAGATATAACTACACTGTAGCCGTCTTCAGACACTCCAGAAGAGGGTGTCAGATTCTAGAGAATCTAAATCCCTCTTATGGTCTGAATATGATGTACATAAACACAGCCTCACATATACTTAAAAAATTAAAAGGCCACTGAAAGGACTCAACAATGAACAGCATTGTCTCCTCTTCCAGAGAACCTGGGATCAACCTCCAGCACCTACAAAGTGGCCCATCTCCAGTTCCAGGGGATCAGACAGACAGACAGACAGACAGAGATAAGGATGGCAGGCCTGCCTGGTCTTTTTTTCTTTCTTTCTTTCTTATCCTTTTTAAAAAATATTTATTTATTTATTTATTTATTTATTTATTTATTTATTTATTTATTTATGTAATTATTAGATATAAGTACACTGTAGCTGTTCAGACACTCCAGTAGAGGGTGTCAGATTCTGGAGAATCTAACTCCCTCTTATGGTCTCCATATGATGTACATAAACACAGCCTAACATATACTTCTAAAAATTAAAAGATCTGTGGGGACACTGAAAGGACTCAACAATTAACAGCATTGTCTCGTCTTATAGAGAACCTGGGATCAACTACCAGCAACTATATGGTGGTCCATCTCCAGTTCCAGGGGATCAGACAGACAGACAGACAGACAGTGATAAGGATTGCAGGCCTGCCTGGTCTTTCTTTCTTTCTTATCTTTTTTTAAAAAAATGTTTATTTATTTATTTATTTATTTATTCATTTATTTATTTATTTATTTATTTATTTATTAGATATAAGTACACTGTAGCTGTTCAGACACTCCAGAAGAGGGTGTCAGATTCTGGAGAAACTAAATCCCTCTTATGGTCTGCATATGATGTACATAAACACAGCCTCACATATACTTCTAAAAATTATAAGATGTGTGCGGCCACTGAAAGGACTCAACAATTAACAGCATTGTCTCCTCTTATAGAGAACCTGGGATCAACTACCAGCAACTATATGGTGGTCCATCTCCAGTTCCAGGGATCAGACAGACAGACAGACAGACAGTGATAAGGATGGTAGGCCTGCCTGGTCTTACTTTCTTTCTTAACCTTTTTTTAAAAAAATGTTTGTTTGTTTATTTATTTATTTATTTATTTATGTATTTATTAGATATAAGTACACTATAGCTGTACAGACACTCCAAAAGAGGGTGTCAGATTCTGGAGAACCTAATCCCTCTTATGGTCTGCATATGATATACATAAACACAGCCTCACATATACTTCTAAAAATTTAAAGAAGTGTGGGGCCACTGAGAGGGCTCAACAAGTAATAGCATTGTCTCCTCTTTCAGAGAACCTGGGATAAACTACCAGCACCTTATGGTGGCCCATCTCCAGTTCCAGTGGATCAGACAGACAGACAGACAGAGAGACAGAGATAAGGATGGCAGGCCTGCCTGGTCTTTCTTTATTTCTTATACTTTTTAAAAAATGTTTATTTATTTATTTATTTATTTATTTTTTAGATATAAGTACACTGTAGCCGTCTTCAGACACTCCAGAAGAGGGTGTCAGATTCTAGAGAATCTAAATCCCTCTTATGGTCTGAATATGATGTACATAAACACAGCCTCACATATACTTCTAAAAATTATAAATAGGTGGGGCCACTGAAAAGACTCAACAATTAACAGCATTGTCTCCTCTTCTAGAGAACCTGGGATCAACTACCAGCACATAAAAGGTGGCCCATCTCCAGTTCCAGGGGCTCAGACAGACAGAGAGACAGACAGTGATAAGGATGGCAGGCCTGCCTGGTCTTTCTTTCTTATCCTTTTTTTAAAAAAATGTTTATTTATTTATTTATTTATTTATTTATTTATTTATTTATTTATTTATTATTAGATATAAGTACACTGTAGCTGTTCAGACACTCCAGAAGAGGGTGTCATATTCTGGAGAATCTAAATCCCACTTAAGGTATGCATATGATGTACATAAACACAGCCTCACATATACTTCTAAAAATTTAAAGAAGGGTGGGGCCACTCTAAAAGCTCAACAATTAACAGCATTGTCTCCTTTTCCAGAGTACCTGGGATCAACTACCAGCAACTATATGGTGGCCCATCTCAAGTTCCAGGGGATCAGACAGAGAGACATACAGACAGTGATAAGGATGGCAGGCCTGCCAGGTCTTTCTTTCTTTCTTATCCTTTTTAAAAAAATGTTTATTTATATATTTATTTATATATTTATTAGATATATGTACACTGTAGCTGCTTTCAGACACTCCAGAAGAGGGTGTCAGATTCTGGAGAATCTAAATCCCTCTTATGGTCTGCATATGATGTACATAAACACAGCCTCGCATATACTTCTAAAAATTTAAAGATGCGTGGGGCCACTGAGAGGGCTCAACAATTAACAGCATTTTCTCCTCTTTCAGAGAACCGGGGATAAACTACCAGCACCTTATGGTGGCCCATCTCCAGTTCCAGGGGATAAGACAGACAGACAGACAGAGAGACAGAGATATGGATGGCAGGCCTGCCTGGTCTTTCTTTATTTCTTATACTTTTTAAAAAATGTTTATTTATTTATTTATTTATTTATTTATTTATTTATTTATTTATTTATTAGATATAAGTACACTGTAGCCGTCTTCAGACACTCCAGAAGAGGGTGTCAGATTCTAGAGAATCTAAATCCCTCTTATGGTCTGAATATGATGTACATAAACACAGCCTCACATATACTTCTAAAAATTATAAATAGGTGGGGCCACTGAAAAGACTCAACAATTAACAGCATTGTCTCCTCTTCCAGAGAACCTGGGATCAAATACCAGCACCTAAAAGGTGGCCCATCTCCAGTTCCAGGGGATCAGACAGACAGACAGACAGACAGTGATAAGGATGGCAGGCCTGCCTGGTCTTTCTTTCTTTCTTATCCTTTTTTTAAAAAAATGTTTATTTATTTATTTATTTATTTATTTATTTATTTATTTATTTATTTATTTATTTATTTATTATTAGATATAAGTACACTGTAGCTGTTCAGACACTCCAGAAGAGGGTGTCAGATTCTGGAGAATCTAAATCCCTCTTATGGTCTGCATATGATGTACATAAACACAGCCTCACATATACTTCTAAAAATTTAAAGAAGGGTGGGGCCACTCTAAAAGCTCAACAATTAACAGCATTGTCTCCTCTTCCAGAGTACCTGGGATCAACTACCAGCAACTATATGGTGGCCCATCTCCAGTTCCAGGGGATCAAACAGACAGACAGACATACAGACAGTGATAAGGATGGCAGGCCTGCCTGGTCTTTCTTTCTTTCTTATCCTTTTTAAAAAAATGTTTATTTATATATTTATTTATGTATTTATTAGATATAAGTACACTGTAGCTGTCTTCAGACACTCCAGAAGAGGGTGTCAGATTCTGGAGAAGCTAAATCCCTTTTATGGTCTGCATATGATGTACATAAACACATCCTCACATATACTTCTAAAAATTTAAAGCTGTGTGGGGCCACTGAAAGGGCTCAACAATTAACAGCATTGTCTCCTCTTTCAGAGAACCTGGGATAAACTACCAGCACCTTATGGTGGCCCATCTCCAGTTCCAGTGGATCAGACAGACAGACAGAGAGACAGAGATATGGATGGCAGGCCTGACTGGTCTTTCTTTATTTCTTATACTTTTTAAAAAATGTTTATTTATTCATTTATTTATATATGTATGTATTCATTAGATATAAGTACACTGTAGTTGTCTTCAGACAATCCAGAAGAGGGTGTCAGATTCTGGAGAATCTAAATCCCTCTTATGGTCTGCATATGATGTACATAAACACAGCCTAACATATACTTCTAAAAATTTAAAGATAGGTGGAGCCACTGAAAGGGCTCAACAATTAATAGCATTGTCTCCTCTTCCAGAGAACCTGGGATCAACTAACAGCAACTATATGGTGGCCCATCTCCAGTTCCAAGGGATCAGACAGTCTGACAGACAGACAGACTGACAGAGATTAGGATGGCAGGCCTGCCTGGTCTTTCTTTCTTTCTTATCCTTTTTAAAAAATGTTTATTTATTTATGTATTTATTAGATATAAGTACACTGTAGCTGTCTTCAGACACTCCAGAAGAGGGTGTCAGATTCTGGAGAATCTAAATCCCTCTTATGGTCTGCATATGATGTACATAAACACAGCCTCACATATACTACTAAAAATTTAACGATGGGTGGGGCCACTGAAAGCGCTCAACAATTAACAGCATTGTCTCCTCTTCCAGAGAACCTGGGATCAACTACCAGCACCTATATGGTGGCCCATCTCCAGTTCCAGGGGATCAGAACGACTGACAAACAGACAGACAGAGATAAGGATGGTAGGCCTGCCTGGTCTTTCTTTTTTTCTTATCCGGTTTAAATAATGTTTATTTATTTTTTATTTATTTATTTATTTATTTATGTATTTATTAGATATAAGTACACTGTAGCTGTCTACAGACACTCCATAAGAGGGTGTCAGATTCTGGAGAATCTAAATCCCTCTTATGGTCTGCATATGATGTACATAAACACAGCCTCACATATACTTCTAAAAATTTAAAGATGGGTAGGGCCACTGATAGGGCTCAACAATTAAGAGCATTGTCTCCTCTTCCAGAGAACCTTGGATCAACTACCAGCAACTATATGGTGGCCCATGTCCAGTTCCCGGGGATCAGATAGACAGACAGAGAGACAGGCAGAGATATGGATGGCAGGCCTGCCTGGTCTTTCTTTCTTTCTTATCCTTTTTAAAAAATGTTTATTTATTTATTTATTTATTTATTTATTTATTTATCTATTTATTTATTAGATATAAGTACACTGTAGCTGTCTTCAGATACTCCAGAAGAGGGTGTCAGATTCTGGAGAATCTAAATCCCTCTTATGGTCTGCATATGATGTACATAAACACAGCCTCACATATACTTCTAAATATTTAAAGATGGGTAGGGCCACTGATAGGAATCAACAATTAACAGCATTGTCTCCTCTTCCAGAGAACCTGGGATCAACTACCAGCAACTTTATGGTAGCCCAACTCCAGTTCCAGGGGATCAGACAGAGAGACAGACAGACAGAGATAAGGATGGCAGGCCTGCCTGGTCTTACTTTCTTTCTTATCCTTTTTAAAAAATGTTTATTTATTTATTTATTTATTTATTTATTTATTTATTTATTATATATAAGTACACTGTAGCTGTCTTCACTCACTCCAGTAGAGGGTGTCAGATTCTGGAGAATCTAAATCCTCTTAAAATCTGAATATGATGTACATAAACACAGCCTCACATAAACTTCTAAATATTTAAAGAAGTGTGGGGCCACTGAAAGGGCTCAACAATTAACCGTATTGTCTCCTCTTCCAGAGAACCTTGGATCAACTACCAGCACAATATGGTGGCCCATCTCCAGTCCCCGGGGATCAGATAGACAGACAGACAGACAGACAGAGATAAGGATGGCAGGCCTGCCTGGTCTTTCTTTCTTTCTTATACTTTTTAAAAAATGTTTATTTATTTATTTATTTATTTCTCTATTTATTTATTAGATATAAGTACACCGTAGCTGTCTTCACACACTCCAGAAAAGGGTGTCAGATTCTGGAGAATCTAAATCCCTCTTATGGTCTGCATATGATGTACATAAACACAGCCTCACATATACCTCTAAATATTTAAAGATGGGTGGCGCCACTGAAAGGGCTCAAAAATTAACAGCATTGTCTCCTCTTCCAGAGTACCTGGGATCAACTACCAGCAACTATATGGTGGCCCATCTCCAATTCCAGGGGATCAGACAGACAGACATACAGACAGTGATAAGGATGGCAGGCCTGCCTGGTCTTTCTTTCTTTCTTATCCTTTTAAAAAAAATGTTTATTTATATATTTATTTATGTATTTATTAGATATAAGTACACTGTAGCTGTCTTCAGACACTCCAGAAGAGGGTGTCAGATTCTGGAGAATCTAAATCCCTCTTATGGTCTGCATATGATGTACATAAACACAGCCTCACATATACTTCTAAAAATTTAAAGATGTGTGGGGCCACTGAGAGGGCTCAACAATTAACAGCATTGTCTCCTCTTTCAGAGAACCTGGGATAAACTACCAGCACCTTATGGTGGCCCATCTCCAGTTCCAGTGGATCAGACAGACAGACAGAGAGACAGAGATAAGGATGGCAGGCCTGCCTGGTCTTTCTTTATTTCTTATACTTTTTAAAAAATGTTTATTTATTTACTTATTTATTTATGTATTTATTAGATAGAAGTACACTGTAGCTGTCTTCAGACACTCCAGAAGAGGGTGTCAGATTCTGGAGAATCTAAATCCCTCTTATGGTCTGCATATGATGTACATAAACACAGCCTCACATATACTTCTAAATATTTAAAGATGGGTAGGGCCACTGATAGGGCTCAACAATTAACAGCATTGTCTCCTCTTCCAGAGAACCTGGGATCAACTACCAGCAACTTTATGGTAGCCCAAGTCCAGTTCCAGGGGATCAGACAGACAGACAGACAGAGATAAGGATGGCAGGCCTGCCTGGTCTTACTTTCTTTCTTATCCTTTTTAAAAAATATTTATTTATTTATTTATTTTTATGTATTTCTTAGATATAAGTACACTGTAGCTTTCTTATACACTCCAGAGGAGGGTGTCAGATTCTGGAGAATGAAAATCCCTCTTATGGTCTGCATAGGATGTACATAAACACAGCCTCACATATACTGAGCTGAGGTGTCACAGGCCAACTGCTGGAATTTCTGAGTACCACCTAGATTGAGAAAAGCTATGCTGTGGTTGCTTAATTTATGTATTTTATTATTTCTATTTGTTGTTTTGTTTTGTTTTATTTGTTTTTAGAGAAGTCCTCAGTCTGTAGCTCTGGCTGACCCAGGACTGCCTACTTGTGTTCATTAGGGTTTCACAGCTGAGAACAGACACCAAGAGCAAGGTAAGGCTTAGAAAACTCTACATTCAGTGGTGGCTCAAGCTCTTAATGAGAGCACTCTGTAGGCAGAGGCAGTCAGTTTCTGAGTTTGAGGCCACCCTGGTGAAAGACAGGGCTAGGGTAGGGGCTAGGGTGAGGAAAGAAAGAAAGAAAAGAAACAAAGAAAGAAGAATAAAAAGTTTTTATAAAAGCTTTATAAAAAGTGTTAAAGTTTTTAAAAATTAAAAAAAAAAATACCAGATCACCATCACACAGCATTGGCTGTCTTCAGGTGTATCCTTTCAGTCTCCAAAACAAAAAACAATGGCTGGCTGTCTTCAGGTATATCCTATTCTCGAGTCTTATTTCCAACCTTAGAGCTGGGCTGAGCTGCCTCATTATGTAATTGCAAACCTTCCTTGGTTTGACTTTTCCATTTCTAAGACTAACAGGCCTTTTTCTATTTATTGAATATGCTCATGACTGTCCTTTAGATAGAGTAAATATAACTGTTGCTTATAAAACTTGTTTTCTAGGAATTTTTAAAGGGCAATGGCAGAGTTTATTTATAAAAAAATATTTTGCATTTATTTATTTGTGTGAGTGATGAAGCCCAGGTCTTCAAACTCGTCAGGAGGTATGATTACCTCCCCTCTCTCTCAACCCCTCTCTCTCCTCTCTCAATGATTGTGTAAGAATGTTTTGCATGTGTATGCTGTGCCCACAGACTCCAGAACAGAGTATTAGATCCCCTGGAACTGGAGATGGGCCACCATATATAATACTGGTAATTGAGCCCAGGTTCTCTGGAAGAGGAGACAATGCTCTTAATTGTTGAGCCCTCTCTGTAGCCACATCTTTCTTTCTTTTTTTTTTTTTTTGAGTATATGTGAGGCTGTGTTTATATACATCATATGCAGACAATAAGAATGATTTAGATTCTTCAGAATCTGACACCCTCTTCTGGACTGTATGAACATAGCTACAGCATACTTAAATATAATAAATAAATAAATCTTTAAAAAGAAAAGGAAAAGTAAAAAAGAAAGAACAGGCCTGCCATATGCATGTTCATAGAGGAAAATGAAGAGACCCCAATCTAACCTCAGCAGGGTGCTTCCTTCTGGATGGTAGCTCACAGTTTCATCCCAGCAAGACAGGCAAATCACTGAGTTCAAGGACAGTAAGGTTCAGGACAGCCAAGGTTAGGAAGGAAAAGGGTCTATGTTGAGAATACAAACCGACAAAACAACAACTAGGAAAAAGAAGTGACAGTGTAACTTGGGGTAGGGTACCAACAAGAGAAAGCTTTCTGTTACCACTTACAAACACCAGTAGCCTTGCACCCTTCTGCCCAGGTCCCTGCCTTCCTTTCTAGGAATTCTAAGGATGCCAGGGGGTGGGGGAATCCAGATTAACTTTTTAAAAACAAAGACTTGGTCTTTGATGTCTATAGGAAGCCCTTCTCAGTGCCTTTAACTACCACTGAACTTTCAGGGCTGTGACTCAACTGTAACAAGGAACAGGGCTAAGAACCTGCAGCCTTTGAAAACAACTATTTTTTTTAAAGTGGGGGACACAAATCAGCAGTAGAACCCCTCAGGTTCAGCCATAATACTTGTTAGGGAAAGAGCCTCAATGTCCGGAGCTGAGGTCTCATGGGTGAACTGCTTCAAGCTCTGAGTATCATTGAAAGAAAGAAAAGATATCATGTGGTTGCTTAATTTATTTATTTTATTATTTCTATTTTTTGTTTTCTTTTGTTTTGTTTTAGAAAAGGCCTCAGTCTGTAGCTATGGCTGAACTAGGACAGACTACATGTGTTAATTAGGGTTTCACAGCTGAGAAACAGACCATACATATGTAAGACTTAGAAAACCAAACAGTCAGTGGTGACTCGAGCTCTTAATGAGAGCACTCTGTAGGCAGAGGCAGTCAGTTTCTGAGTTCGAGGCCAGCCTGGTTAAAGACAGGGATAGGCAGGGCTAGGCAAGGCAGGGCTGGGCTAGGCTAGGCTAGGCAAGGGGCTGGTCTAGTCAAGGCAAGGGACTAGGCTAGGCTACTCAAGGGGCTAGGCAAGACAGACAGACAGAGAGAAAGACAGACAAGGATGGCAGGCCTGCCTGGTTTTTCTTTCTTTCTTATCCCTTTAAAAAAATGTTTATTTATTTATTTATTTATTTATTTATTTATGTATTTATTAGATATAAGTACACTGTAGCTGTCTTCAGACACTCCAGAAGAGGGTGTCAGATTCTGGAGAATCTATATCCCTCTTATGGTCTGCATATGATGTACATAAACACAGCCTCACATTTACATCTTAAAATTTAAAGATGTGTGGGGCCAATGAAAGGGCTCAACAATTAACAGCATTGTCTCCTCTTATGGAGAACCTGGGATCAACTACCAGCAACTATATGGTGGCCCATCTCCAGTTCCAGGGGATCAGACAGACAGACAGACATACAGACAGATAGAGTTAAGGATGGCAGGCCTACCTGGTCTTTCATTCTTTTTTATCCTTTTTAAAAAATGTTTATTAATTTATGTATGTATTTATTAGATATAAGTACACTGTAGCTGTCTTCAAACACTCCCGAAGAGGGTGTCAGATTCTGGAGAATCTATATCCCTCTTATGGTCTGCATAGGATGTACATGAACACAGCCTCACATATACTTCTAAAAATTTAAAGATGGGTGGGGCCACTGAAAAGCTCAACAATTAACAGCACTTACTCTTCTTCCAGAGAACCTGGGATCAACTACCAGCAATTATATGGTGGCCCATCTCCAGTTGCAGGGGATCAGACAGACAGACAGACAGACAAGGATAGCAGGCCTGCCTGGTCTCTCTTTCTTTATTATCCTTTTTTAAAAATGTTTATTTGTTTATTTATGAATTTATAAGATATAAGTACACGGTAGCTGTCTTCAGACACTCCAGAAGAGGGTGTCAGATTCTGGAGAATCTAAATCCCTCTTATGGTCGGCATATTCGGTACATAAACACAGCCTCGCATATACTTCTAAAAATTTAAAAATGGGTGGGGCCACTGAAAGGCCTCAACAATTAACAGCATTGTCTCCTTTTCCAGAGAACCTGGGATCAACTACAAGCAACTCTATGGTGGCCCATCTCCAGTTCCAGAGGATCAGACAGACAGACAGACAGACAGAGATAAGGATGGCAGGCCTGCCTGGTCTTTCTTTCTTTCTTATCCATTTTAAAAAATGTTTATTTATATATTTATTTATGTATTTATTAGATATAAGTACACTGTAGCTGTCTTCAGACACTCCAGAAGAGGGTGTCAGATTCTGGAGAATCAAAATCCCTCTTATGGTCTGCATATGATGTACATAAACACAGCCTCACATATACTTCTAAAAATTCAAAGATGTGTGGGGCCACTGAGAGGGCTCAACAATTAACAGCATTGTCTCCTCTTTCAGAGAACCTGGGATAAACTACCAGCACCTTATGGTGGCCCATCTCCAGTTCCAGTGGATCAGACAGACAGACAGACAGACAGAGAGACAGAGATAAGGATGGCAGGCCTGCCTGGTCTTTCTTTATTTCTTATACTTTTTAAAAAATGTTTATTTATTTATTTATTTATTTATTTATTTATTTATGTATTTATTAGATATAAGTACACTGTAGCCGTTTTCAGACACTCCAGCAGAGGGTGACAGATTCTAGAGAATCTAAATCCCTCTTATGGTCTGAATATGATGTACATAATCACAGCATCACATATACTTCTAAAAATTAAAAATGGGTGGGGCCACTGAAAGGGCTCAACAATTAACAGCATTGTCTCCTCTTCCAGAGAACCTGGGATCAACTACTAGCACCTAAAAGGTGGCCCATCTCCAGTTCCAGGGGATCAGACAGACAGAAAGACAGACAGAGATAAGGATGGCAGGCCTGCCTGGTCTTTCTTTATTTCTTATCCTTTTAAAATAATGTTTATTTATTTATTTATTTATTTATTTATTTATTTATTTATTAGATATAAGTACACTGAAGTTGTCTTCAGACACTCCAGAAGAGGGTGTCAGATTCTGGAGAATCTAAATCCCTCTTATGGTCTGCATATGATGTACATAAACACAGCCTAACATATACTTCTAAAAATTTAAAGATAGGTGGAGCCACTGAAAGGGCTCAACAATTAACAGCATTGTCTCCTCTTCCAGAGAACCTGGGATCAACTAACAGCAACTATATGGTGGCCCATCTCCAGTTCCAAGGTATCAGACAGACTGACAGACAGACAGACTGACAGAGATAAGGATGGCAGGCCTGCCTGGTCTTTCTTTCTTTCTTATCCTTTTTAAAAAATGTTTATTTATTTATTTGTTTATTAGATATAAGTACACTGTAGCCGTCTTCAGACACTCCAGAAGAAGGTGTCAGATTCTGGAGAATCTAAATCCCTCTTATGGTCTGCATATGATGTACATAAACACAGCCTCACATTTACTTCTTAAAATTTAAAGGTGGGGGGGGCCACTGAAAGGGCTCAGCAATTAACAGCATTGTCTCCTCTTACAGAGAACCTGGGATCAACTACCTGCAACTATATGGTGGCCCATCTCCACTCCCAGGGGATCAGACAGACAGACAAGAATAAGGATGGCAGGCCTGCATGGTCTTTCTTTCTTTCTTATCCTTTTTAAAAAATTTTTATTTATTTATGTATTTATTAGATATAAGTACACTGTAGCTTTCTTCAGACACTCCAGAAGAGGGTGTCAGATTCTGATGAATCTAAATCCCTCTTCTGGTCTGATATGATGTACATAAACACAGCCTCACATACACTTCTAAAAATTTAAAGATGGGTAGGGCCACTGATAGGGCTCAACAATTAACAGCATTGTCTCCTCTTCCAGAGATCCTGGGATCAACTACCAGCAACTTTATGGTAGCCCATCTCCAGTTCCAGGGGATCAGACGAACAGACAGACAGACAGAGATAAGGATGGCAGGCCTGCCTGGTCTTACTTTCTTTGTTATCCTTTTTAAAAAATGTTTATTTATTTATTTATTTATTTATTTATTTATTTATTTATTTATTATATATAAGTACACTGTAGCTGTCTTCAGACACTCCAGTAGAGGGTGTCAGATTCTGGAGAATCTAAATCCTCTTATAATCTGAATATAATGTACATAAACACAGCCTCACATATACTTCTAAATATTTAAAGAAGTGTGGGGCCACTGAAAGGGCTCAACAATTAAGAGCATTGTCTCCTCTTCCAGAGAACCTTGGATCAACTACCAGCAACTATATGGTGGCCCATCTCCAGTTCCCGGGGATCAGATAGACAGACAGACAGACAGGCAGAGATATGGATGGCAGGCCTGCCTGGTCTTTCTTTCTTTCTTATCCTTTTTAAAAAATGTTTATTTATTTATTTTTTATTTATTTATCTATTTATTTATTAGATATAAGTACACTGTAGCTGTCTTCAGACACTCCAGAAGAGTGTGTCAGATTCTGGAGAATCTAAATCCCTCTTATGTTCTGCATATGATGTACATAAACACAGCCTCACATATACTTCTAAATATTTAAAGATGGGGAGGGCTACTGATAGGGCTCAACAATTAACAGCATTGTCTCCTTTTCCAGAGAACCTGGGATCAACTACCAACAATTTTATGGTAGCCCAACTCCAGTTCCAGGGGATCAGACAGACAGACAGACAGACAAACAGAGATAAGGATGGCAGTCCTGCCTGGTCTTACTTTCTTTCTTATCCTTTTTAAAAAATGTTTATTTATTTATTTATTTATTTATTTATGTATTTATTATATATAAGTACACTGTAGCTGTCTTCAGTCACTCCCGTAGAGGGTGTCAGATTCTGGAGAATCTAAATCCTCTTATAATCTGAATATGATGTACATAAACACAGCCTCACATATACTTCTAAATATTAAAGAAGTGTGGGGCCACTGAAAGGGCTCAACAATTAACAGCACTGGCTCCTCTTCCAGAGAACCTTGGATCAACTACCAGCAACTATATTGTGGCCCATCTCCAGTTCCAGGGGATCAGACAGACAGACAGACAGACAGACAGAGATAAGGATGGCAGGCCTGCCTGGTCTTACTTTCTTTCTTATCCTTTTTAAAAAATGTTTATTTATTTATTTATTTATTTATTTATGTATTTATTACATATAAGTACACTGTAGCTGTCTTCAGACACTCCAGTATAGGGTGTCAGTTTCTGGAGAATCTAAATCCTCTTATAATCAGAATATGATGTACATAAACACAGCCTCACATATACTTCTAAATATTTAAAGAAGTGGGGGGCCACTGAAAGGGCTCAACAATTAACAGCATTGGCTCCTCTCCCAGAGAACCTTGGATCAACTACCAGCAACTATATGGTGGCCAATATCCAGTTCCCGGGGATCAGATAGACAGACAGACAGACAGACAGACAGACAGAGATATGGAAGGCAGGCCTGCCTGGTCTTTCTTTCTTTCTTATCCTTTTTAAAAAATGTTTATTTATTTATTTATTTATTTATTTATTTATTTATCTATTTATTTATTAGATATAAGTACACTGTAGCTGTCTTCAGACACACCAGAAGTGGGTGTCAGATTCTGGAGAATCTAAATCCCTCTTATGGTCTGCATATGATGTACATAAACACAGCCTCACATATACTTCTAAATATTTAAAGATGGGTGGCGCCACTGAAAGGGCTCAACAATTAACAGCATTGTCTCCTCTTCGAGAGAACCTGGGATCAACTACCAGCAACTCTTCGTGGCCCATCTCCAGTTCCCAGGGATCAGATAGACAGACAGACAGACAGACAGAGATATGGATGGCAGGCCTGCCTGGTCTTTCTTTCTGTCTTATCCTTTTTAAAAAATGTTTATTTATTTATTGATTTATTTAGTAGATATAAGTACACTGTAGCTGTTCAGACACTCCAGAAGAGGGTGTCAGATTCTGGAGAATCTAAATCCCTCTTATGGTCTGCATATGATGTACATAAACACAGCCTCACATATACTTCTAAAAATTTAAAGAAGTGTGGGGCCACTCTAAAAGCTCAACAATTAACAGCATTGTCTCCTCTTCCAGAGTACCTGGGATCAACTACCAGCAACTATATGGTGGCCCATCTTCAGTTCCAGGGGATCATACAGACAGACATACAGACAGTGATAAGGATGGCAGGCCTGCCTGGTCTTTCTTTCTTTCTTATCCTTTTTAAAAAAATGTTTATTTATATATTTATTTATGTATTTATTTGATATAAGTACACTGTAGCTGTCTTCAGACACTCCAGAAGAGGGTGCCAGATTCTGGAGAATCTAAATCCCTCTTATGGTCTGCATATGATGTACATAAACACAGCCTCACATATACTTCTAAAAATTTAAAGATGTGTGGGGCCACTGAGAGGGCTCAACAATTAATAGCATTGTCTCCTCTTTCAGAGAACCTGCGATAAACTACCAGCACCTTATGGTGGCCCATCTCCAGTTCCAGTGGATCAGACAGACAGACAGACAGAGAGACAGAGATAAGGATGGCAGGCCTGCCTGGTCTTACTTTCTTTCTTATCCTGTTAAAAAATGTTTATTTATTTATTTATTTATTTATTTATTTATTTATTTATTAGATATAAGTATTCTGTAGCTATTCAGACACTCCAGAAGAGGGTGTCAGATTCTGGAGAATCTAAATCCCTCTTATGGTCTGCATAAGATGTACATAAACACAGCCGAACATATACTTCTAAAAATTAAAAGATGTTTGGGGCCACTGAGTGGGCTCAACAATTAACAGCATTGTCTCCTCTTATAGAGAACCTGGCATCAACTACCAGCAACTATATGGTGGTCCATCTCCAGTTCCAGGGGATCAGACAGACAGACAGACAGACAGTGATAAGGATTGCAGGCCTGCCTGGTCTTTCTTTCTTTCTTATCCTTTTTTAAAAAAAATGTTTGTTTATTTATTTATTTATTTATTTATTAGATATAAGTACACTGTAGCTGTTCAGACACTCCAGAAGAGTGTGTCAGATTCTGGAGAATCTAAATCCCTCTTATGGTCTGCATATGATGTACATAAACACAGCCTCACATATACTTCTAAAAATTTAAAGGAGGGTGGGGCCACTCTAAAAGCTCAACAATTAACAGCATTGTCTCCTCTTCCAGAGTACCTGGGATCAACTACCAGCAACTATATGGTGGCCCTTCTCCAGTTCCAGGGGATCAGACAGACAGACATACAGACAGTGATAAGGATGGCAGGCCTGCCTGGTCTTTCTTTCTTTCTTATCCTTTTTAAAAAAAATGTTTATTTATATATTTATTTATGTACTTATTAGATATAAGTACACTGTAGCTGTCTTCAGACACTCCAGAAGAGGGTCTCAGATTCTGGAGAATCTAAATCCCTCTTATGGTCTGTATATTATGTACATAAACACAGCCTCACATATACTTCTAAAAATTTAAAGATGTGTGGGGCCACTGAGAGGGCTCAACAATTAACAGCATTGTCTCCTCTTTCAGAGAACCTGGGATAAACTACCAGCACCTTATGGTGGCCCATCTCCAGTTCCAGTGGATCAGACAGACAGACAGACAGAGAGACAGAGATAAGGATGGCAGGCCTGCCTGGTCTTTCTTTATTTCTTATACTTTTTAAAAAATGTTTATTTATTTATTTATTTATTTATTTATTTATTTATTTATGTATTTATTAGATATAAGTACACTGTAGCCGTCTTCAGACACTCCAGAAGAGGGAGACAGATTCTAGAGAATCTAAATCCCTCTTATGTTCTGAATATGATGTACATAAACACAGCATCACATATACTTCTAAAAATTAAAAATGGGTGGGACCACTGAAAGGGCTCAACAATTAACAGCATTGTCTCCTCTTCCAGAGAACTTGGGATCAACTACCAGCAACAACAAGGTGGCCCATCTCCAGTTCCAGGGGATCAGACAGACAAACAGACAGACAGAGATAAGGATGGCAGGCCTGTCTGGTCTTTCTTTCTTTCTTATCCTTTTAAAATAATGTTTGTTTGTTTATTTATTTATTTATTTATGGATTTATTTATGTATTTATTAGATATAAGTACACTGTAGTTGTCTTCAGACACTCCAGAAGAGGGTGTCAGATTCTGGAGAATCTAAATCCCTCTTATGGTCTGCATATGATGTACATAAACACAGCCTAACATATACTTCTAAAAATTTAAAGATAGGTGGAGCCACTGAAAGGGCTCAACAATTAACAGCATTGTCTCCTCTTCCAGAGAACCTGGGATCAACTAACAGCAACTATATGGTGGCCCATTTCCAGTTCCAAGGGATCAGACAGACTGACAGACAGACAGACTGACAGAGATAAGGATGGCAGGCCTGCCTGGTCTTTCTTTCTTTCTTATCCTTTTTCAAAAATGTTTATTTATTTATTTATATTTTTATTAGGTATAAGTACACTGTAGCCGTCTTCAGACACTCCAGAAGAAGGAGTCAGATTCTGGAGAATCTAAATCCCTCTTATGGTCTGCATATGATGTACATAAACACAGCCTCACATTTACTTCTTAAAATATAAAGGTGGGGGGGGCCACTGAAAGGGCTCAGCAATTAACAGCATTGTCTCCTCTTACAGAGAACCTGGGATCAACTACCTGCAACTATATGGTGGCCCATCTCCACACCCAGGGGATCAGACAGACAGACAGAGAGACAAGGATAAGGATGGCAGGCCAGCCTGGTCTTTCTTTCTTTCTTATCCTTTTAAAAAAATATTTATTTATTTATTTATTTATTTATTTATGTATTTATTAGATATAAGTACACTGTAGCTGTCTTCAGACACTCCAGAAGAGGGTGTCAGATTCTGGAGAATCTAAATCCCTCTTATGGTCTGCATATGATGTACATAAACACAGCCTCACATATACTTCTAAAAATTTAAAGAAGGGTGCGGCCACTCTTAAAGCTCAACAATTAACAGCATTGTCTCCTCTTCCAGAGTACCTGGGATCAACTACCAGCAACTATATGGTGGCCCATCTACAGTTCCAGGGGATCAGACCGACAGACATACAGAGAGTGATAAGGATGGCAGGCCTGCCTGGTCTTTCTTTCTTTCTCATCCTTTTTAAAAAATGTTTATTTATTTATTTATATGTTTATTAGATATAAGTACACTGTAGCCGTCTTCAGACACTCCAGAAGAAGGTGTCAGATTCTGGAGAATCAAAATCCCTCTTATGGTCTGCATATGATGTACATAAACACAGGCTCACGTTTACTTCTTAAAATTTAAAGGTGGGGGGGCACTGAAAGGGCTCAGCAATTAACAGCATTGTCTCCTCTTTCAGAGAACCTGGGATCAACTACCTGCAACTATATGGTGGCCCATCTCCACTCCCAGGGGATCATACAGACACACAGACAGACAAGGATAAGTATGGCAGGCCTGCCTGGTCTTTCTTTCTTTCTTATCCTTTTTAAAAATAATTGTATTTATTTATGTATTTATTAGATATAAGTACACTGTAGCTGTCTTCAGACACTCCAGAAGAGGGTGTCAGATTCTAATGAATCTAAATCCCTCTTCTGGTCTGCATATGATGTACATAAAAAAAGCCTCACATACATTTCTAAAAATTTAAAGATGGGTAGGGCCACTGATAGGGCTCAACAATTAACAGCATTGTCTCCTCTTCCAGAGAACCTGGGATCAACTACCAGCAACTATATGGTGGCCCATCTCCAGTTCCAGGGGATCAGACAGACAGACAGACAGACAGACAGAGATAAGGATGGCAGGCCTGCCTGTTCTTACTTTCTTTCTTATCCTTTTTAAAAAATGTTTATTTATTTATTTATTTATTACATATAAGTACACTGTAGCTGTCTTCAGACACTCCAGTAGAGGGTGTCAGATTCTGGAGAATCTAAATCCTCTTATAATCTGAATATGATGTACATAAACACAGCCTCACATATACTTCTAAATATTTAAAGAAGTGTGGGGCCACTGAAAGGGCTCAACAATTAACAGCATTGGCTCCTCTCCCAGAGAACCTTGGATCAACTACCAGCAACTATATGGTGGCCAATCTCCAGTTCCCGGGGATCAGACAGACAGACAGACAGACAAACAGAAATAAGGATGGCAGTCCTGCCTGGTCTTACTTTCTTTCTTATCCTTTTTAAAAAATGTTTATTTATTTATTTATTTATTTATGTATTTATTATATATAAGTACACTGTAGCTGTCTTCAGTCACTCCCGTAGAGGGTGTCAGATTCTGGAGAATCTAAATCCTCTTATAATCTGAATATGATGTACATAAACACAGCCTCACATATACTTCTAAATATTAAAGAAGTGTGGGGCCACTGAAAGGGCTCAACAATTAACAGCACTGGCTCCTCTTCCAGAGAACCTTGGATCAACTACCAGCAACTATATTGTGGCCCATCTCCAGTTCCAGGGGATCAGACAGACAGACAGACAGACAGACAGACAGAGATAAGGATGGCAGGCCTGCCTGGTCTTACTTTCTTTCTTATCCTTTTTAAAAAATGTTTATTTATTTATTTATTTATTTATTTATGTATTTATTACATATAAGTACACTGTAGCTGTCTTCAGACACTCCAGTATAGGGTGTCAGTTTCTGGAGAATCTAAATCCTCTTATAATCAGAATATGATGTACATAAACACAGCCTCACATATACTTCTAAATATTTAAAGAAGTGGGGGGCCACTGAAAGGGCTCAACAATTAACAGCATTGGCTCCTCTCCCAGAGAACCTTGGATCAACTACCAGCAACTATATGGTGGCCAATATCCAGTTCCCGGGGATCAGATAGACAGACAGACAGACAGACAGACAGACAGAGATATGGAAGGCAGGCCTGCCTGGTCTTTCTTTCTTTCTTATCCTTTTTAAAAAATGTTTATTTATTTATTTATTTATTTATTTATTTATCTATTTATTTATTAGATATAAGTACACTGTAGCTGTCTTCAGACACACCAGAAGTGGGTGTCAGATTCTGGAGAATCTAAATCCCTCTTATGGTCTGCATATGATGTACATAAACACAGCCTCACATATACTTCTAAATATTTAAAGATGGGTGGCGCCACTGAAAGGGCTCAACAATTAACAGCATTGTCTCCTCTTCGAGAGAACCTGGGATCAACTACCAGCTTCTATTCGTGGCCCATCTCCAGTTCCCAGGGATCAGATAGACAGACAGACAGACAGACAGAGATATGGATGGCAGGCCTGCCTGGTCTTTCTTTCTGTCTTATCCTTTTTAAAAAATGTTTATTTATTTATTGATTTATTTAGTAGATATAAGTACACTGTAGCTGTTCAGACACTCCAGAAGAGGGTGTCAGATTCTGGAGAATCTAAATCCCTCTTATGGTCTGCATATGATGTACATAAACACAGCCTCACATATACTTCTAAAAATTTAAAGAAGTGTGGGGCCACTCTAAAAGCTCAACAATTAACAGCATTGTCTCCTCTTCCAGAGTACCTGGGATCAACTACCAGCAACTATATGGTGGCCCATCTTCAGTTCCAGGGGATCATACAGACAGACATACAGACAGTGATAAGGATGGCAGGCCTGCCTGGTCTTTCTTTCTTTCTTATCCTTTTTAAAAAAATGTTTATTTATATATTTATTTATGTATTTATTTGATATAAGTACACTGTAGCTGTCTTCAGACACTCCAGAAGAGGGTGCCAGATTCTGGAGAATCTAAATCCCTCTTATGGTCTGCATATGATGTACATAAACACAGCCTCACATATACTTCTAAAAATTTAAAGATGTGTGGGGCCACTGAGAGGGCTCAACAATTAATAGCATTGTCTCCTCTTTCAGAGAACCTGCGATAAACTACCAGCACCTTATGGTGGCCCATCTCCAGTTCCAGTGGATCAGACAGACAGACAGACAGAGAGACAGAGATAAGGATGGCAGGCCTGCCTGGTCTTACTTTCTTTCTTATCCTGTTAAAAAATGTTTGTTTATTTATTTATTTATTTATTTATTTATTTATTTATTTATTAGATATAAGTATTCTGTAGCTATTCAGACACTCCAGAAGAGGGTGTCAGATTCTGGAGAATCTAAATCCCTCTTATGGTCTGCATAAGATGTACATAAACACAGCCGAACATATACTTCTAAAAATTAAAAGATGTTTGGGGCCACTGAGTGGGCTCAACAATTAACAGCATTGTCTCCTCTTATAGAGAACCTGGCATCAACTACCAGCAACTATATGGTGGTCCATCTCCAGTTCCAGGGGATCAGACAGACAGACAGACAGACAGTGATAAGGATTGCAGGCCTGCCTGGTCTTTCTTTCTTTCTTATCCTTTTTTTAAAAAAATGTTTGTTTATTTATTTATTTATTTATTTATTAGATATAAGTACACTGTAGCTGTTCAGACACTCCAGAAGAGTGTGTCAGATTCTGGAGAATCTAAATCCCTCTTATGGTCTGCATATGATGTACATAAACACAGCCTCACATATACTTCTAAAAATTTAAAGGAGGGTGGGGCCACTCTAAAAGCTCAACAATTAACAGCATTGTCTCCTCTTCCAGAGTACCTGGGATCAACTACCAGCAACTATATGATGGCCCATCTCCAGTTCCAGGGGATCATACAGACAGACATACAGACAGTGATAAGGATGGCAGGCCTGCCTGGTCTTTCTTTCTTTCTTATCCTTTTTAAAAAAATGTTTATTTATATATTTATTTATGTATTTATTAGATATAAGTACACTGTAGCTGTCTTCAGACACTCCAGAAGAGGGTGTCAGATTCTGGAGAATCTAAATCCCTCTTATGGTCTGCATATGATGTACATAAACACAGCCTCACATATACTTCTAAAAATTTAAAGAAGGGTGGGGCCACTCTAAAAGCTCAACAATTAACAGCATTGTCTCCTCTTCCAGAGTACCTGGGATCAACTACCAGCAACTATATGGTGGCCCTTCTCCAGTTCCAGGGGATCAGACAGACAGACATACAGACAGTGATAAGGATGGCAGGCCTGCCTGGTCTTTCTTTCTTTCTTATCCTTTTTAAAAAAAATGTTTATTTATATATTTATTTATGTACTTATTAGATATAAGTACACTGTAGCTGTCTTCAGACACTCCAGAAGAGGGTCTCAGATTCTGGAGAATCTAAATCCCTCTTATGGTCTGTATATTATGTACATAAACACAGCCTCACATATACTTCTAAAAATTTAAAGATGTGTGGGGCCACTGAGAGGGCTCAACAATTAACAGCATTGTCTCCTCTTTCAGAGAACCTGGGATAAACTACCAGCACCTTATGGTGGCCCATCTCCAGTTCCAGTGGATCAGACAGACAGACAGACAGAGAGACAGAGATAAGGATGGCAGGCCTGCCTGGTCTTTCTTTATTTCTTATACTTTTTAAAAAATGTTTATTTATTTATTTATTTATTTATTTATTTATTTATTTATGTATTTATTAGATATAAGTACACTGTAGCCGTCTTCAGACACTCCAGAAGAGGGAGACAGATTCTAGAGAATCTAAATCCCTCTTATGTTCTGAATATGATGTACATAAACACAGCATCACATATACTTCTAAAAATTAAAAATGGGTGGGACCACTGAAAGGGCTCAACAATTAACAGCATTGTCTCCTCTTCCAGAGAACTTGGGATCAACTACCAGCAACAACAAGGTGGCCCATCTCCAGTTCCAGGGGATCAGACAGACAAACAGACAGACAGAGATAAGGATGGCAGGCCTGTCTGGTCTTTCTTTCTTTCTTATCCTTTTAAAATAATGTTTGTTTATTTATTTATTTATTTATTTATGTATTTATTTATGTATTTATTAGATATAAGTACACTGTAGTTGTCTTCAGACACTCCAGAAGAGGGTGTCAGATTCTGGAGAATCTAAATCCCTCTTATGGTCTGCATATGATGTACATAAACACAGCCTAACATATACTTCTAAAAATTTAAAGATAGGTGGAGCCACTGAAAGGGCTCAACAATTAACAGCATTGTCTCCTCTTCCAGAGAACCTGGGATCAACTAACAGCAACTATATGGTGGCCCATTTCCAGTTCCAAGGGATCAGACAGACTGACAGACAGACAGACTGACAGAGATAAGGATGGCAGGCCTGCCTGGTCTTTCTTTCTTTCTTATCCTTTTTCAAAAATGTTTATTTATTTATTTATATTTTTATTAGGTATAAGTACACTGTAGCCGTCTTCAGACACTCCAGAAGAAGGAGTCAGATTCTGGAGAATCTAAATCCCTCTTATGGTCTGCATATGATGTACATAAACACAGCCTCACATTTACTTCTTAAAATATAAAGGTGGGGGGGGCCACTGAAAGGGCTCAGCAATTAACAGCATTGTCTCCTCTTACAGAGAACCTGGGATCAACTACCTGCAACTATATGGTGGCCCATCTCCACACCCAGGGGATCAGACAGACAGACAGAGAGACAAGGATAAGGATGGCAGGCCAGCCTGGTCTTTCTTTCTTTCTTATCCTTTTAAAAAAATATTTATTTATTTATTTATTTATTTATTTATTTATTTATGTATTTATTAGATATAAGTACACTGTAGCTGTCTTCAGACACTCCAGAAGAGGGTGTCAGATTCTGGAGAATCTAAATCACTCTTATGGTCTGCATATGATGTACATAAACACAGCCTCACATATACTTCTAAAAATTTAAAGAAGGGTGGGGCCACTCTTAAAGCTCAACAATTAACAGCATTGTCTCCTCTTCCAGAGTACCTGGGATCAACTACCAGCAACTATATGGTGGCCCATCTACAGTTCCAGGGGATCAGACCGACAGACATACAGAGAGTGATAAGGATGGCAGGCCTGCCTGGTCTTTCTTTCTTTCTCATCCTTTTTAAAAAATGTTTATTTATTTATTTATATGTTTATTAGATATAAGTACACTGTAGCCGTCTTCAGACACTCCAGAAGAAGGTGTCAGATTCTGGAGAATCAAAATCCCTCTTATGGTCTGCATATGATGTACATAAACACAGGCTCACGTTTACTTCTTAAAATTTAAAGGTGGGGGGGGCACTGAAAGGGCTCAGCAATTAACAGCATTGTCTCCTCTTTCAGAGAACCTGGGATCAACTACCTGCAAC
Source organism: Mus caroli (assembly GCF_978045245.1). Taxonomy (NCBI): domain Eukaryota; kingdom Metazoa; phylum Chordata; class Mammalia; order Rodentia; family Muridae; genus Mus; species Mus caroli. The sequence continues at coordinate 6,499,613 of NW_028227281.1, read as the reverse complement.
TATATGGTGGCCCATCTCCACTCCCAGGGGATCATACAGACACACAGACAGACAAGGATAAGTATGGCAGGCCTGCCTGGTCTTTCTTTCTTTCTTATCCTTTTTAAAAATAATTGTATTTATTTATGTATTTATTAGATATAAGTACACTGTAGCTGTCTTCAGACACTCCAGAAGAGGGTGTCAGATTCTAATGAATCTAAATCCCTCTTCTGGTCTGCATATGATGTACATAAAAACAGCCTCACATACACTTCTAAAAATTTAAAGATGGGTAGGGCCACTGATAGGGCTCAACAATTAACAGCATTGTCTCCTCTTCCAGAGAACCTGGGATCAACTACCAGCAACTATATGGTGGCCCATCTCCAGTTCCAGGGGATCAGACAGACAGACAGACAGACAGACAGAGATAAGGATGGCAGGCCTGCCTGTTCTTACTTTCTTTCTTATCCTTTTTAAAAAATGTTTATTTATTTATTTATTTATTACATATAAGTACACTGTAGCTGTCTTCAGACACTCCAGTAGAGGGTGTCAGATTCTGGAGAATCTAAATCCTCTTATAATCTGAATATGATGTACATAAACACAGCCTCACATATACTTCTAAATATTTAAAGAAGTGTGGGGCCACTGAAAGGGCTCAACAATTAACAGCATTGGCTCCTCTCCCAGAGAACCTTGGATCAACTACCAGCAACTATATGGTGGCCAATCTCCAGTTCCCGGGGATCAGATAGACAGACAGACAGACAGACAGAGATATGGATGGCAGGCCTGCCTGGTCTTTCTTTCTTTCTTATCCTTTTTAAAAAATGTTTATTTATTTATTTATTTATTTATCTACTTATTTATTAGATATAAGTACACTGTAGCTGTCTTCAGACACTCCAGAAGTGGGTGTCAGATTCTGGAGAATCTAAATCCCTCCTATGGTCTGCATATGATGTACATAAACACAGCCTCACATATACTTCTAAATATTTAAAGATGGGTGGCGCCACTGAAAGGGCTCAACAATTAACAGCATTGCCTCCTCTTCGAGAGAACCTGGGATCAACTACCAGCTTCTATTCGTGGCCCATCTCCAGTTCCCAGGGATCAGATAGACAGACAGACAGACAGACAGAGATATGAATGGCAGGCCTGCCTGTTCTTTCTTTCTGTCTTATCCTTTTTAAAAAATGTTTATTTATTTATTTATTTATTTAGAGGATATAAGTACACTGTAGCTGTTCAGACACTCCAGAAGAGGGTGTCAGATTATGGAGAATCTAAATCCCTCTTATGGTCTGCATATGATGTACATAAACACAGCCTCACATATACTTCTAAAAATTTAAAGAAGGGTGGGGCCACTCTAAAAGCTCAACAATTAACAGCATTGTCTCCTCTTCCAGAGTACCTGGGATCAACTACCAGCAACTATATGGTGGCCCATCTTCAGTTCCAGGGGATCATACAGACAGACATACAGACAGTGATAAGGATGGCAGGCCTGCCTGGTCTTTCTTTCTTTCTTATCCTTTTTAAAAAAATGTTTATTTATATATTTATTTATGTATTTATTTGATATAAGTACACTGTAGCTGTCTTCAGACACTCCAGAAGAGGGTGCCAGATTCTGGAGAATCTAAATCCCTCTTATGGTCTGCATATGATGTACATAAACACAGCCTCACATATACTTCTAAAAATTTAAAGATGTGTGGGGCCACTGAGAGGGCTCAACAATTAATAGCATTGTCTCCTCTTTCAAAGAACCTGGGATAAACTACCAGCACCTTATGGTGGCCCATCTCCAGTTCCAGTGGATCAGACAGACAGACAGACAGAGACAGAGATAAGGATGGCAGGCCTGCCTGGTCTTACTTTCTTTCTTATCCTTTTAAAAAATGTTTATTTATTTATTTATTTATTTATTTATTTATTTATTTATTTATTTATGTATTTATTAGATATAAGTACTCTGTAGCTATTCAGACACTCCAGAAGAGGGTGTCAGATTCTGGAGAATCTAAATCCCTCTTATGGTCTGCATAAGATGTACATAAACACAGCCGAACATATACTTCTAAAAATTAAAAGATGTGTGGGGCCACTGAGTGGGCTCAACAATTAACAGCATTGTCTCCTCTTATAGAGAACCTGGGATCAACTACCAGCAACTATTAGGTGGTCCATCTCCAGTTCCAGGGGATCAGACAGACAGACAGACAGACAGTGATAAGGATGGCAGGCCTGCCTGGTCTTTCTTTCTTTCTTATCCTTTTTTTAAAAAAATGTTTATTTATTTATTTATTTATTTATTTATTTATTTATTTATTTATTTATTAGATATAAGTACACTGTAGCTGTTCAGACACTCCAGAAGAGTGTGTCAGATTCTGGAGAATCTAAATCCCTCTTATGGTCTGCATATGATGTACATAAACACAGCCTCACATATACTTCTAAAAATTTAAAGGGGGTGGGGCCACTCTAAAAGCTCAACAATTAACAGCATTGTCTCCTCTTCCAGAGTACCTGGGATCAACTACCAGCAACTATATGATGGCCCATCTCCAGTTCCAGGGGATCAGACAGACAGACATACAGACAGTGATAAGGATGGCAGGCCTGCCTGGTCTTTCTTTCTTTCTTATCCTTTTTAAAAAAATGTTTATTTATATATTTATTTATGTATTTATTAGATATAAGTACACTGTAGTTGTCTTCAGACACTCCAGAAGAGGGTGTCAGATTCTGGAGAATCTAAATCCCTCTTATGATCTGCATATGATGTACATAAACACAGCCTCACATATACTTCTAAAAATTTAAAGAAGGGTGGGGCCACTCTAAAAGCTCAACAATTAACAGCATTGTCTCCTCTTCCAGAGAACCTGGGATCAACTACCAGCAACTATATGGTGGCCCTTCTCCAGTTCCAGGGGATCAGACAGACAGACAGAGAGACAGAGATAAGGATGGCAGGCCTGCCTGGTCTTTCTTTCTTTCTTATCCTTTTTAAAAAAATGTTTATTTATATATTTATTTATGTATTTATTAGATATAAGTACACTGTAGCTGTCTTCAGACACTCCAGAAGAGGGTCTCAGATTCTGGAGAATCTAAATCCCTCTTATGGTCTGTATATTATGTACATAAACACAGCCTAACATATACTTCTAAAAATTTAAAGATGTGTGGGGCCACTGAGAGGGCTCAACAATTAACAGCATTGTCTCTCTTTCAGAGAACCTGGGATAAACTACCAGCACCTTATGGTGGGCCATCTCCAGTTCCAGTGGATCAGACAGACAGACAGACAGAGAGACAGAGATAAGGATGGCAGGCCTGCCTGGTCTTTCTTTATTTCTTATACTTTTTAAAAAATGTTTATTTATTTATTTATTTATTTATTTATTTATTTATTTATTTATTAGATATAAGTACACTGTAGCCGTCTTCAGACACTCCAGAAGAGGGTGACAGATTCTAGAGAATCTAAATCGCTCTTATGTTCTGAATATGATGTACATAAACATAGCATCACATATACTTCTAAAAATTAAAAATGGGTGGGGCCACTGAAAGGGCTCAACAATTAACAGCATTGTCTCCTCTTCCAGAGAACTTGGGATCAACTACCAGCAACTACAAGGTGGCCCATCTCCAGTTCCAGGGGATCAGACAGACAGACAGACAGACAGAGATAAGGATGGCAGGCCTGTCTGGTCTTTCTTTCTTTCTTATCCTTTTAAAATAATGTTTGTTTGTTTATTTATTTATTTATTTATTTATTTATTTATTTATTTATGTATTTATTAGATATAAGTACACTGTAGTTGTCTTCAGACACTCCAGAAAAGGGTGTCAGATTCTGGAGAATCTAAATCCCTCTTATGGTCTGCATATGATGTACATAAACACAGCCTAACATATACTTCTAAAAATTTAAAGAAGGGTTGGGCCACTCTAAAAGCTCAACAATTAACAGCATTGTCTCCTCTTCCAGAGTACCTGGGATCAACTACCAGCAACTATATGGTGGCCCATCTCCAGTTCCAGGGGATCAGACAGACAGACAGACTGACAGAGATAAGGATGGCAGGCCTGCCTGGTCTTTCTTTCTTATCCTTTTTAAAAAATGTTTATTTATTTATTTATTTATTTATTATATATAAGTACACTGTAGCTGTCTTCAGACACTCCAGTAGAGGGTGTCAGATTCTTGAGAATCTAAATCCTCTTATAATCTGAATATGATGTACTTAAACACAGCTCACATATACTTCTAAATATTTAAAGAAGTGTGGGGCCACTGAAAGGGCTCTACAATTAAGAGCATTGTCTCCTCTTCCAGAGAACCTTGGATCAACTACCAGCAACTATATGGTGGCCCATCTCCAGTTCCAGGGGATCAGACAGACAGACAAACAGACAGACAGAGATAAGGATGGCAGGCCTACCTGGTCTTACTTTCTTTCTTATCCTTTTTAAAAAATGTTTATTTATTTATTTATTTATTACATATAAGTACACTGTAGCTGTCTTCAGACACTCCAGTAGAGGGTGTCAGATTCTGGAGAATCTAAATCCTCTTATAATCTGAATATGATGTACATAAACACAGCCTCACATATACTTCTAAATATTTAAAGAAGTGTGGGGCCACGAAAGGGCTCAACAATTAAGAGCATTGTCTCCTCTTCCAGAGTACCTGGGATCAACTACCAGCAACTATATGGTGGCCCATCTCCAGTTCCAGGTGATCAGACAGACAGACAGACTGACAGAGATAAGGATGGCAGGCCTGCCTGGTCTTTCTTTCTTTCTTATCCTTTTAAAAAATGTTTATTTATTTATATATATTTTTATTAGATATAAGTACACTGTAGCCGTCTTCAGACACTCCAGAAGAAGGTGTCAGATTCTGGAGAATCTAAATCCCTCTTATGGTCTCCATATGATGTACAGAAACACAGCCTCACATTTACTTCTTAAAATATAAAGGTGGGGGGGGCCACTGAAAGGGCTCAGCAATTAACAGCATTGTCTCCTCTTACAGAGAACCTGGGATCAACTACCTGCAACTATATGGTGGCCCATCTCCACTCCCAGGGGATCAGACAGACAGACAGACAGACAAGGATAAGGATGGCAGGCCAGCCTGGTCTTTCTTTCTTTCTTATCCTTTTTAAAAAAATATTTATTTATTTATTTATTTATTTATTTATTTATTTATTTATTTATTTATTTATTAGATATAAGTACACTGTACCTGTTCAGACACTCCAGAAGAGGGTGTCAGATTCTGGAGAATCTAAATCCTTCTTATGGTCTGCATATGATGTACATAAACACAGCCTCACATATACTTCTAAAAATTTAACGATGTGTGGGGCCACTGAGAGGGCTCAACAATTAACAGCATTGTCTCCTCTTTCAGAGAACCTGGGATAAACTACCAGCACCTTATGGTGGCCCATCTCCAGTTCCAGTGGATCAGACAGACAGACAGACAGAGAGACAGAGATAAGGATGGCAGGCCTGCCTGGTCTTACTTTCTTTCTTATACTTTTTAAAAAATGTTTATTTATTTATTTATTTATTTATTTATTTATGTATTTATGTATTTATTAGATATAAGAACAATGTAGCCGTCTTCAGACACTCCATAAGAGGGTGACAGATTCTAGAGCATCTAAATCCCTCTTATGGTCTGAATATGATGTACATAAACACAGCATCACATATACTTCTAAAAATTAAAAATGGGTGGGGCCACTGAAAGGGCTCAACAATTAACAGCATTGTCTCCTCTTCCAGAGAACCTGGGATCAACTACCAGCAACTATATGGTGGCCCATCTCCAGTTCCAGGGGATCAGACAGACAGACAGACAGACAGAGATAAGGATGGCAGGCCTGCCTGGTCTTACTTTCTTTCTTATTCTTTTTAAAAAATGTTTATTTATTTATTTATTTATTTATTTATTTATTTATTTATTATATATAAGTACACTGTAGCTGTCTGCAGACACTCCAGTAGAGGGTGTCAGATTCTGGAGAATCTAAATCCTCTTATATTCTGAATATGATGTACATAAACACAGCCTCACATATACTTCTAAATATTTAAAGATGGGTGGCGCCACTGAAAGGGCTCAACAATTAACAGCATTGTCTCCTCTTCCAGAGAACCTGGGATCAACTACCAGCAACTATTCGTGGCCCATCTCCAGTTCCAGGGGATCAGACAGACAGACAGACATACAGACAGATAGAGTTAAGAATGGCAGGCCTACCTGGTCTTTCATTCTTTCTTATCCTTTTTAAAAAATGTTTATTAATTTAAGTATGTATTTATTAGATTTAAGTACATTGTAGCTGTCTTCAAACACTCCCGAAGAGGGTGTCAGATTCTGGAGAATCTATATCCCTCTTATGGTCTGCATATGATGTACATGAACACAGCCTCACATATACTTCTAAAAATTTAAAGATGGGTGGGGCCACTGAAAGGGCTCAACAATTAACAGCACTGACTCATCTTCCAGAGAACCTGGGATCAACTACCAGCAATTATATGGTGGCCCATCTCCAGTTCCAGGGGATCAGACAGACAGACAGACAGTGATAAGGATGGCAGGCCTGCCTGGTCTTTCTTTCTTTCTTATCGTATTTAAAAAATGTTTATTTCTTTATTTATGTATTTATTAGATATAAGTACCCTGTATTCGTCATAGACACTCCAAAAGACGGTGTCAGATTCTGGAGAATATAAATCCCTCTTTAAGGGTCTGAATATGATGTACATAAACACAGCATCACATTTACTTCTAGAAATTTAAAGATGGGTGGGGCCACTGAAAGGGCTGAACAATTAACAGCATTGTCTCCTCTTCAGAAGACCTGGGATCAACTACCAGCAACAAAATGGTGGCCCATCTCCAGTTCCAGGAGATCAGACAGACAGACAAACAGAGAGACAGACAGACAGACAAAGATAAGGATGGCATCCCTGCCTGGTCTTTCTTTCTTTCTTATCCTTTTTAAAAAATGTTTATTTATTTATTTATTTATTTATTTATTTATTTATTTATTTATTAGATATAAGTACACTGTAGCTATCTTCAGATACTCCAAGAGGATGTCAGATTCTGGAGAATCTAAATCCCTCTTATGGTCTGCATATGATGTACATAAACACAGCCTCACATATACTTCTAAAAATTTAAAGATGGGTGGGGCCACAGAAAGGGATCAACAATTAACAGCATTGTCTCCTCTTCCAGAGAACCTTGGATAAACTACCAGCAACTATATGGTTGCCCATCTCCAGTTCCAGGGTATCAGACAGACAGACAGACAGACAGAGATAAGAATGGAGGCCTGCCTGGTCTTTCTTTCTTTCTTATACTTTTAAAAAAAATGTTTATTTATTTATTTATTTATTTTTGTATTTATTACATATAAGTACACTGTAGCTGTCTTCAGACACTCCAGAAGAGGGTGCCAGATTCTGGAGAATCTAAATCCCTCTTATGGTCTGCATATGATGTACATAAACACAGCCTCACATATACTTCTAAAAATTTAAAGATGTGTGGGGCCACTGAAAGGGCTCAAAAATTAACAGCATTGTCTCCTCTACCAGAGAACCTGGGATCAACTACCAGCAACTATATGGTGGCCCATCTCCAGTTCCAGGGGATCAGGCAGACAAAGAGACAGACAGACAAGGGTGGCAGTCCTCCCTGGTTTTTCTTTCTTTCTTATCCTTTTTAAAAAATGTTTATTTATTTATTTATGTATTTATAAGATATAAGTACACTGTAGCTGTATTCAGACACTCCAGAAGAGGGTGTCAGATTCTGGAGAATATAAATCCCTCTTATGGTCTGCATATGTTGGACATAAACACAGATTCACATACACTTCTAAAAATTTAAGATGGGTGGGGCCACTGAAAGGGCTCAACAATTAACAGCATTGTCTCTTCTTCCAGAAAACCTGGGATCAACTACCAGCAACTATATGGTGGCCCATCTCCAGTTCCAGGGGATCAGACAGACAGACAGACAGACAGAGATAAGGAGGGCAGGCCTGCCTGGTTTTTCTTTCTTTCTTATCCTTTTAAAATAATGTTTATTTATTTATTTATTTATTTATTTATTTATTTATTTATTTATGTATTTATTAGATATAAGTACACTGTAGTTGTCTTCAGACACTCCAGAAGAGGGTGTCAGATTCTGGAGAATCTAAATCCCTCTTATGGTCTGCATATGATGTACATAAACACAGCCTAACATATACTTCTAAATATTTAAAGATAGGTGGAGCCACTGAAAGGGCTCAACAATTAACAGCATTGTCTCTTCTTCCAGAAAACCTGGGATCAACTACCAGCAACTATATGGTGGCCCATCTCCAGTTCCAGGGGATCAGACAGACAGACAGACAGACAGAGATAAGGAGGGCAGGCCTGCCTGGTTTTTCTTTCTTTCTTATCCTTTTAAAATAATGTTTATTTATTTATTTATTTATTTATTTATTTATTTATTTATTTATGTATTTATTAGATATAAGTACACTGTAGTTGTCTTCAGACACTCCAGAAGAGGGTGTCAGATTCTGGAGAATCTAAATCCCTCTTATGGTCTGCATATGATGTACATAAACACAGCCTAACATATACTTCTAAATATTTAAAGATAGGTGGAGCCACTGAAAGGGCTCAACAATTAACAGCATTGTCTCTTCTTCCAGAGAACCTGGGATAAACTAACAGCAACTATATAGTGGCCCATCTCCAGTTCCAATGGATCAGACAGACAGACAGACTGACAGAGATAAGGATGGAGGCCTGCCTGGTCTTTCTTTCTTTCTTATACTTTTAAAAAATGTTTATTAATTTAAGTATGTATTTATTAGATATAAGTACACTTTAGCTGTCTTCAGACACTCTAGAAGTGGGTGTCATCTTCTGGGTAATCTAAATCCCTCTTATGATCTGCATTTGATGTACATAAACACAGCCTCACATATACTTCTAAAAATTTAAAGAAGGGTGGGCCCACTGAAAGGGCTCAACAATTAACAGCATTGTCTCCTCTTCCAGAGATCCTTGGATCAACTACAAGCAACTATATGGTGGCCCATCTCAAGTTCCAGGGGATAAGACAGACAGACAGACAGACAGAGATAAGGATGGCAGGCCTGCCTGATTTTTCTTTCTTTCTTATCCTTTTTAAAAAATGTTTATTTATTTATTTATTTATTTATTAATTAATTAATTTATTTATTTATTTATTTATGTATTTATTAATATAAGTACACTGTAGCTGTCCTCAGACTCTCCAGAAGAGGGTGTCAGATTCTGGAGAATCAATATCCCTCTTATGGTCTGCATATGATGTAAATGAACACAGCCTCACATATACTTCTAAAAATTTAAAGATGGGTGGGGCCACTGAAAGGGCTCAACAATTAACAGCATTGTCTCCTCTACCAGAGAACCTGGGATCAACTACCAGCAACTATATCGTGGCCCATCTCCAGTTCCAGGGGATCAGACAGACAGACAGAAAGACAAGGATGTCAGGCCTGCCTGGTCTCTCTTTCTTTATTATCCTTTTTAAAAAATGTTTATTTGTTTATTTATGAATTTATTAGATATAAGTACACTGTAGCTGTCTTCAGACACTCCAGAAGAGGGTGTCAGATTCTGGAGAATCTAAATCCCTCTTATGGTCTGCATATTGCGTACATAAACACAGCCTCGCATATACTTCTAAAAATTTAAAGATGGGTGGGGCCACTGAAAGGGCTCAACAATTAACAGCATTGTCTCCTCTTCCAGAGAACCTGGGATCAACTACAAGAAACTCTATGGTGGCCCATCTCCAGTTCCAGAGGATCAGACAGACAGACAGACAGAGAGACAGAGATAAGGATGGCAGGCCTGCCTGGTCTTTCTTTCTTTCTTATCGTTTTTAAAAAATGTTTATTTCTTTATTTATGTATTTATTAGATATAAGTACCCTGTATCCGTCATAGACACTCCAAAACACGGTGTCAGATTCTGGAGAATATAAATCCCTCTTTAAGGGTCTGAATATGATGTACATAAACACAGCATCACATTTACTTCTAGAAATTTAAAGATGGGTGGGGCCACTGTAAGGGCTGAACAATTAACAGCATTGTCTCCTCTTCAGAAGACCTGGGATCAACTACCAGCAACAAAATGGTGGCCCTTCTCCAGTTCCAGGAGATCAGACAGACAGACAAACAGAGAGACAGACAGACAGACAAAGATAAGGATGGCAGCCCTGCCTGGTCTTTCTTTCTTTCTTATCCTTTTTAAAAAATGTTTATTTATTTATTTATTTATTTATTTATTTATTTATTTATTTATTTATTTATTTATTAGATATAAGTACACTGTAGCTATCTTCAGATACTCCAAAAGAAGGGGTCAGATTCTGGAGAATCTAAATCCCTCTTATGGTCTGCATATGATGTACATAAACACAGCCTCACATATACTTCTAAAAATTTAAAGAAGGGTGGGGCCACTCTAAAAGCTCAACAATTAACAGCATTGTCTCCTCTTCCAGAGTACCTGGGATCAACTACCAGCAACTATATGGTGGCCCATCTCCAATTCCAGGGGATCATACAGACAGACATACAGACAGTGACAAGGATGGCAGGCCTGCCTGGTCTTTCTTTCTTTCTTATCCTTTTTAACAAAATGTTTATTTATATATTTATTTATGGATTTATAAGATATAAGAACACTGTAGCTGTCTTCAGACACTCCAGAAGAGGGTGTCAGATTCTGGAGAATCTAAATCCTCTTATAATCTGAATATGATGTACATAAACACAGCCTCACATATACTTCTAAATATTTAAAGATGGGTGGCGCCACTGAAAGGGCTCAACAATTAACAGCATTGTCTCCTCTTCCAGAGAACCTGGGATCAACTACCAGCAACTATTCGTGGCCCATCTCCAGTTCCCAGGGATCAGATAGACAGACAGTCTGACAGACAGACAGACAGAGATATGGATGGCTGGCCTGCCTGGTCTTTCTTTCTGTCTTATCCTTTTAAAAAAATGTTTATTTATTTATTTATTTATTTATTTATTTATTTATTTATTTATTTATTTATTTATTAGATATAAGTACACAGTACCTGTTCAGACACTCCAGAAGAGGGTGTCATATTCTTGAGAATCTAAATCTTTCTTATGGTCTGCATATGATGTACATAAACTCAGCCTCACATATACTTCTAAAAATTTAAAGAAGGGTGGGGCCACTCTAAAAGCTCAACAATTAACAGCATTGTCTCCTCTTCCAGAATACCAGGGATCGACTACCAGCAACTATATGGTGGCCCATCTCCAGTTCCAGGGGATCAGACAGACAGACATACAGACAGTGCTAAGGATGGCAGGCCTGTCTGGTCTTTCTTTCATTCTTATCCTTTTTAAAAAAATGTTTATTTATATATTTATTTATGTATTTCTAAGATATTAGTACACTGTAGCTGTCTTCAGACACTCCAGAAGAGGGTGTCAGATTCTGGAGAATCTAAATCCCTCTTATGGTCTGCATATGATGTACATAAACACAGCCTCACATATACTTCTAAAAATTTAAAGATGTGTGGGGCCACTGAGAGGGCTCAACAATTAACAGCATTGTCTCCTTTTTCAGAGAACCTGGGATTAAACTACAGCACCTTATGGTGGGCTATCTCCAGTTCCAGTGGATCAGACCGACAGACAAACAGAGAGACAGAGATAAGGATGGCAGGCTTGTCTGGTCTTTCAATATTTCTTATACTTTTTAAAAAAATGTTTATTTATTTATTTATTCATTTATTTATTTATTTATTTATGAATTTAGTAGTTATAAGTACACTGTAGCTGTTCAGACACTCCAGAAAAGGGTGTCAGATTCTGGAGAATCTAAATCCCTCTTATGGACTGCATATGATGTACATAAACACAGCCTAACATATACTTCTAAAAATTAAAAGATGTGTGGGGCCACTGAAAGGGCTCAACAATTAACAGCATTGTCTCCTCTTATAGAGAACCTGGAATCAACTACCAGCAACTATATGTTGGTCCATCTCCAGTTCCAGGGGATCAGAAAACAGACAGACAGACAGTGATAAGGATGGCAGTCTTCCTGGCCTTTCTTTCTTTCTTATCCTTTTTTTTAAAAAATGTTTGTTTATTTATTTATTTATTTATTTATTTATTTATTTATTTATTTATTAAATATAAGTAAAATGTAGCTGTTCAGACACTCCAGAAGAGGGTGTCAGATTCTGGAGAATCTAAATCCCTCTTATGGTCTGCATATGATGTACATAAACACAGCCTCACATATATTTCTAAAAATTTAAAGAAGAGTGGGGCCACTCTAAATGCTCAACAATTAACAGCATTGTCTCCTCTTCCAGAGTACCTGGGATCAACTACCAGCAACTATATGGTGTTCCATCTCCAGTTCCAGGGATCAGACAGACAGACAGACAGACAGTGATAAGGATGGCAGGCCTGCATGGTCTTTCTTTCTTCTTATCCTTTTTAAAAAAAAATGTTTGTTTATTTATTTATTTATTTATTTATTTATTTATTTATTTATATATTTATTTATTAGATATAAGTACACTATAGCTGTACAGACACTCCAAAAGAGGGTGTCAGATTCTGGAGAATCTAAATCCCTCTTATGGTCTGCATATGATGTACATAAACACACCCTCACATATACTTCTAAAAATTTAAAGATGTGTGGGGCCACTGAGAGGGCTCAACAATTAACAGCATTTTCTCCTCTTTCAGAGAACCTGGGATAAACTACCAGCACCTTATGGTGGCCCATCTCCATTTCCAGTGGATCAGACAGACAGACAGACAGAGAGACAGAGATAAGGATGGCAGGCCTGCCTGGTCTTTCTTTATTTCTTATACTTTTTAAAAAATGTATATTTATTTATTTATTTATTTATTTATTTATTTATTTATGTATTTATTAGATATAAGTACACTGTAGCCGTCTTCAGACACTCCAGAAGAGGGTGACAGATTCTAGAGAATCTAAATCCCGCTTATGGTCTGAATATGATGTACATAAACACAGCATCACATATACTTCTAAAAATTAAAAATGGGTGGGGCCACTGAAAGGGCTCAACAATTAGCAGCATTGTCTCATCTTCCAGAGAACCTGGGATCAACTACCAGCAACTATATGGTGGCCCATCTCCAGTTCCAGAGGATCAGACAGACAGACAGACAGACAGACATAGATAAGGATGTCAGGCCTGCCTGGACTTACTTTCCTTCTTATCCTTTTTAAAAAATGTTTATTTATTTATTTATTTATTTATTTATTTATTTATTGGATATAAGTACACTGTAGCTGTCTTCAGACACTCCAGAAGAGGGTGTCAGATTCTGGAGAATCTAAATCCCTCTTATGGTCTGCATATGATGTACATAAACACAGCCTCACATATACTTCTAAATATTTAAAGATGGGTAGGGCCACTGATAGGGCTCAAAAATTAACAGCATTGTCTCCTCTTCCAGAGAACCTGGGATCAACTACCAGCAACTTTATGGTAGCCCATCTCCAGTTCCAGGGGATCAGACAGACAGACAGACAGACAGAGATAAGGATGGCAGGCCTGCCTGTTCTTTCTTTCTTATCCTTTTTAAAAAATGTTTATTTATTTATTTATTTACTTATGTATTTATTATATATAAGTACACTGTAGCTGTCTTCAGACACTCCAGAAGAGGGTGTCAGATTCTGGAGAAATTAAATCCCTCTTATGGTCTGCATATGATGTACATAAACACAGCCTCACATATACTTCTAAAAATTTAAAGATGGGTGGGGCCACTGAAAGGGCTCAACAATTAACAGCACTGACTCCACTTCCAGAGAACATGGGATCAACTACCAGCAACTATTCGTGGCCCATCTCCAGTTACCAGAGATCAGATAGACAGACAGACAGACAGACAGACAGACAGAGATATGGATGGCAGGCGTGCCAGGTCTTTCTTTCTGTCTTATCTTTTTTAAAAAATGTTTGTTTATTTATTTATTTATTTATTTATTTATTTGTTTGTTTGTTTATTTATGTATTTATGTATTTAGTAGAAATAAGTACACTCTAGCTGTTCAGACACTCCAGAAGAGGGTGTCAGATTCTGGAGAATCTAAATCCCTCTTATGGTCTGCATATGATGTACATAAACACAGCCTCACATATACTTCTAAAAACTTAAAGAAGGGTGGGGCCACTCTAAAACCTCAACAATTAATAGCATTGTCTCCTCTTCCAGAGTACCTGGGATCAACTACCAGCAACTATATGGTGGCCCATCTCCAGTTCCAGGGGATCAGACAGACAGACATAGAGACAGTGATAAGGATGGCAGGCCTGCCTGGTCTTTATTTCTTTCTTATCCTTTTTAAAAAAATATTTATTTATATATTTATTTATGTATTTATTAGATATAAGTACACTGTAGCTGTCTTCAGACACTCCAGAAGAGGGTGTCAGATTCTGGAGAATCTAAATCCCTCTTATGGTCTGCATATGATGTACATAAACACAGCCTCACATATACTTCTAAAAATTTAAAGATGGGTGGGGCCACTGAGAGGGCTCAACAATTAACAGCATAGTCTCCTCTTTCAGAGAACCTGGGATAAACTACCAGCACCTTATGGTGGCCCATCTCCAGTTCCAGTGGATCAGACATACAGACAGACAGAGAGACAGAGATGAGGATGGCAGGCCTGCCTGGTCTTTATTTCTTATACTTTTTAAAAAATGTTTATTTATTTATTTATTTATTTATTTATTTATTTATGTATTTATTAGATAAAAGTACACTCTAGCTGTTCAGACACTCCAGAAGAGGGTGTCAGATTCTGGAGAATCTAAATCCCTCTTATGGTCTGCATATGATGTACATAAACACAGCCTAACATATACTTCTAAAAATTATAAGATGTGTGTGGCCACTGAAAGGGCTCAACAATTAACAGCATTGTCTCCTCTTATAGAGAACCTGGGATCAACTACCAGCAACTATATGGTGGTCCATCTCCAGTTCCAGGGATCAGACAGACAGACAGACAGACAGTGATAAGGATGGCAAGCCTGCCTGGTCTTTCTTTCTTCTTTTCCTTTTTTTTAAAAAAATGTTTGTTTATTTATTTATTTATTTATTTATTTATTTATTTATTTATTTATTTATTAGATATAAGTACACTATAGCTGTACAGACACTCCAAAAGAGGGTGTCAGATTCTGGAGAATCTAAATCCCTCTTATGGTCTGCATATGATGTACATAAACACAGCCTCACTTATACTTCTAAAAATTTAAAGATGTGTGGGGCCACTGAGAGGGCTCAACAATTAAAAGCATTGTCTCCTCTTCCAGAGAACCTGGGATCAACTACCAGCAACTATATGGTGGCCCATCTCCAGTTCCAGAGGATCAGACAGACAGACAGACAGACAGACATAGATAAGGATGGCAGGCCTGCCTGGCCTTACTTTCCTTCTTATCCTTTTTAAAAAATGATTATTTATTTATTTATTTATTTATTTATTTATTTATTTATTTATTTATTAGATATAAGTACACTGTAGCTGTCTTAAGACACTCCAGAAGAGGGTGTCAGTTTCTGGAGAATCTAAATCCCTCTTATGGTCTGCATATGATGTACATAAACACAGCCTCACATATACTTCTAAATATTTAAAGATGGGTAGGGCCACTGATAGGGCTCAAAAATTAACAGCATTGTCTCCTCTTCCAGAGAACCTGGGATCAACTACCAGCAACTTTATGGTGGCCCATCTCCAGTTCCCGGGGATCAGACAGACAGACAGACAGACAGATATAAGGATGGCAGGCCTGCCTGGTCTTACTTTCTTTCTTATCCTTTTTCAAAAATGTTTATTTATTTATTTATTTATGTATTTATTAGATATAAGTACACTGTAGCTGTCTTCAGACACTCCAGTATAGGGTGTCAGATTCTGGAGAATCTAAATCCTCTTATAATCTGAATATGATGTACATAAACACAGCCTCACTTATACTTCTAAATATTTAAAGAAGTGTGGGGCCACTGAAAGGGCTCAACAATTAACAGCATTGTCTCCTCTTCCAGAGAACCTTGGATCAACTACCAGCAACTATATGGTGGCCCATCTTCAGTTCCCGGGGATCAGATAGACAGACAGACAGACAGACAGAGATATGGATGGCAGGCCTGCCTGGTCTTTCTTTCTGTCTTATCCTTTTTGAAAAATGTTTATTTATTTATTTATTTATTTATTTATTTATTTATTTATTTATGTATTTAGTAGATATAAGTACACTGTAGCTGTTCAGACACTCCAGAAGAGGGTGTCATATTCTGGAGAATCTAAATCCCTCTTATGGTCTGCATATGATGTACATAAACACAGCCTCACATATACTTATAAAAATTATAAATAGGTGGGGTCATTGAAAGGACTCAACAATTAACAGCATTGTCTCCTCTTCCAGAGAACCTGGGATCAACTACCAGCACCTAAAAGGTGGCCCATCTCCAGTTCCAGGGGATCAGACAGACAGACATACAGACAGTGATAAGGATGGCAGGCCTGCCTGGTCTTTCTTTATTTCTTATACATTTTAAAAAATGTTTATTTATTTATTTATTTATTTATTTATTTATTTATTTATTCATTTATTTATTTATGTAATTATTAGATATAAGTACACTGTAGCCATTTTCAGACACTCCAGAAGAGGGTGACAGATTCTAGAGAATCTAAATCCCTCTTATGGTCTGAATATGATGTACATAAACACAGCATCACATATACTTCTAAAAATTAAAAATGGGTGGGAACACTGAAAGGGCTCAACAATTAACAGCATTGTCTCCTCTTCCAGAGAACCTGGGATCAACTACCAGCAACTATATGGTGGCCCATCTCAAGTTCCAGGGGATCAGACAGACAGACAGACAGACAGACAGAGATAAGGATGGCAGGCCTGCCTGGTCTTACTTTCTTTCTTATCCTTTTTAAAAAATGTTTATTTATTTATTTATTTATTTATTTATTTATTTATTTATTTATTTATTATATATAAGTACACTGTAGCTGTCTTCAGACACTCCAGAAGAGGGTGTCAGATTCTCGAGAATCTAAAACCCTCTTATGGTCTGCATATGATGTACATAAACACAGCCTCACATATACTTCTAAATATTTAAAATGGGTAGGGCCACTGATATGGCTCAACAATTAACAGCATTGTCTCCTCTTCTAGAGAACCTGGGATCAACTAACAGCAACTATATGGTGGCCCATCTCCAATTCCAAGGGATCAGACAGACTGACAGACAGACAGACTGACAGAGATAAGGATGGCAGGCCTGCCTGGTCTTTCTTTCTTTCTTATCCTTTTTAAAAAATGTTTATTTATTTATTTATATGTTTATCAGATAAAAGTACACTGTAGCCATCTTCAGACACTCCAGAAAAGGTGTCATATTCTGGAGAATCTAAATCCCTCTTATGGTCTGCATATGATGTACATAAACACAGCCTCACATTTACTTCTTAAAATTTAAAGGTGGAGGGGGGCCACTGAAAGGGCTCAGCAATTAACAGCATTGTCTCCTCTGACAGAGAAACTGGGATCAACTACCTGCAACTATATGGTGGCCCATCTCCACTCCCAGGGGATCAGACAGACAGACAAGGATAAGGATAGCAGGCCTGCCTGGTCTTTCTTTCTTTCTTATCCTTTTTAAAATTTTTTTATTTATTTATGTATTTATTAGATATAAGTACACTGTAGCTGTCTTCAGACACTCCAGAAGAGGGTGGCAGATTCTGATGAATCTAAATCCCTCTTATGGTCTGCATATGATGTACATAAACACAGCCTCACATACACTTCTAAAAATTTAAAGATGGGTAGGGCCACTGATAGGGCTCAACAATTAACAGCATTGTCTCCTCTTCCAGAGAACCTGGGATCAACTACCAGCAACTATATGGTAGCCCATCTCCAGTTCCAGGGGATCAGACAGACAGACAGACAGACAGACAGAGATAAGGATGGCAGGCCTGCCTGGTCTTACTTTCTTTCTTATCCTTTTTAAAAAATGTTTATTTATTTATTTATTTATTTATTTATTTATTTATTTATTTATTTATTAAATATGAGTACACTGTAGCTGTCTTCAGACACTTAGTAGAGGGTGTGTAATTCTGGAGAATCTAAATCCTCTTATAATCTGAATATGATGTACATAAACACAGCCTCACATATACTTCTAAATATTTAAAGAAGTGTGGGGCCACTGAAAGGGCTCAACAATTAAGAGCATTGTCTCCTCTCCCAGAGAACCTTGGATCAACTACCAGCAACTATATGGTGGCCCATCTCCAGTTCCAGGGGATCAGACAGACAGACAGACAGACAGAGATAAGGTTGGCAGGCCTGCCTGGTCTTACTTTCTTTCTTATCCTTTTTAAAAAATGTTTATTTATTTATTTATTTATTTATTTATTTATTTATTTATTTATTTATTATATATAAGTACACTGTAGCTGTCTTCAGACACTCCAGAAGAGGGTGTCAGATTCTGGAGAATCTAAATCCTCTTATAATCTGAATATGATGTACATAAACACAGCCTCACATATACTTCTAAATATTTAAAGAAGTGTGGGGCCACTGAAAGGGCTCAACAATTAACAGCATTGTCTCCTCTTCCAGAGAACCTTGGATCAACTACCAGCAACTATATGGTGGCCCATCTCCAGTTCCCGGGGATCAGATAGACAGACAGACAGACAGGCAGAGATATGGATGCCAGGCCTGCCTGGTCTTTCTTTCTTTCTTATCCTTTTTAAAAAATATTTACTTATTTATTTATTTATTTATCTATTTATTTATATTTTTAGTAGATATAAGTACACTGTAGCTGTTCAGACACTCCAGAAGAGGGTGTCAGATTCTGGAGAATCTAAATCCCTCTTATGGCCTGCATATGATGTACATAAACACAGCCTCACATATACTTCTAAAAATTTAAAGAAGGGTGGGGCCACTCTAAAAGCTCAACAATTAACAGCATTGTCTCCTCTTCCAGAGTACCTGGGAACAACTACCAGCAACTATATGGTGGCCCATCTCCAGTTCCAGGGGATCAGACAGACAGACATACAGACAGTGCTAAGGATGGCAGGCCTGCCTGGTCTTTCTTTCTTTCTTATCCTTTTTAAAAAAATGTTTATTTATATTTTTATTTATGTATTTATTAGATATAAGTACACTGTAGCTGTCTTCAGACACTTCAGAAGAGGGTGTCAGATTCTGGAGAATCTAAATCCCTCTTATGGTCTGCATATGATGTACATAAACACAGCCTCACATATACTTCTAAAAATTTAAAGATGTGTGGGGCCACTGAGAGGGCTCAACAATTAACAGCATTGTCTCCTCTTTCAGAGAACCTGGAATAAACTACCAGCACCTTATGGTGGCCCATCTCCAGTTCCAGTGGATCAGACAGACAGACAGACAGACAGAGATAAGGATGTCAGGCCTGCCTGGTCTTTCTTTCTTTCTTAACCTTTTAAAAAAATATTTATTTATTTATTTATGTATTTCTTAGATATGAGTACACTGTAGCTTTCTTTTGACACTCCAGAGGAGGGTGTCAGATTCTGGAGAATGTAAATCCCTCTTATGGTATGCATATGATGTACATAAACACAGCCTCACATTTACTTCTAAAAATTTAAAGATGTGTGGGGCCAATGAAAGGGATCAACAATTAACAGCATTGTCTCCTCTTATAGAGAACCTGGGATCAACTACCAGCAACTATATGGTGGTCCATCTCCAGTTCCAGGGGTTCAGACAGACAGACAGACATACAGACAGATAGAGTTAAGGATGGCAGGCCTACCTGGTCTTTCATTCTTTCTTATCCTTTTTAAAAAATGTTTATTAATTTAAGTATGTATTTTGTTCGTAGATTTAAGTACACTGTAGCTGTCTTCAAACAATCCCGAAGAGGGTGTCAGATTCTGGAGAATCTATATCCCGCTTATGGTCTGCATATGATGTACATGAACACAGCCTCACATATACTTCTAAAAATTTAAAGATGGGTGGGCCCACTAAAAGGGCTCAACAATTAACACCATTGTCTCCTCTTCCAGACAACGTGGGATCAACTACCAGCAACTATATTGTGGCCCATCTCAACTTGCAGGGGATCAGACAGACAGATAGACAGACAGAGATAAGAATGGCAGGCCTGCCTAATTTTTCTTTCTTTCTTATCCTTTTTAAAAATGTTTATTTATTTATTTATTCATTTATTTATTTATTTATTTATTTATTTATTTATTTATTTATTAATTTATTAGATATAAGTACACTGTGCTGTCTTCAGACTCTCCAGAAGAGGGTGTCAAATTCTGGAGAATCTATATCCCTCTTATGGTCTGCATATGATGTACATAAACACAGCCTCACATATACTTCTAAAAATTTAAAGATGGGTGGGGCCACTGAATGGGCTCAACAATTAACAGCATTGTCTCCTCTTCCAGAGGACCTGGGATCAACTACCAGCAACTATATTGTGGCCCATCTCCAGTTCCAGGGGATAAGACAGACATACAGACAGACCGACAGACAAGGATTGCAGGCCTGCCTGGTTTTTCTTTCTTCTCTTATACATTTTAAAAATGTTTATTTATTTATATATGTATTTATTAGATATAAGTACACTGTAGCTATCTTCAGACACTTCAGAAGTGGGTGTCATATTCTGGAGAATCTAAATCCCTCTTATGGTCTGTATATGATGTACATAAACACAGCCTCACATATACTTCTAAAAATTTAAAGATGTGTGGGGAAACTGAAACGGCTCAACAATTAACAGCATTGTCTCCTCTACCAGAGAACCTTGGATCAACTAGCAGAAACTATATGGTGGCCCATCTCCAGTTCCAGGGGATCAGACAGACAGACAGACAGAGATAAGGATGGCAGGCCTGCCTGGTCTTACATTCTTTCTTATCCTTTTTCAAAAATGTTTATTTATTTATTTATTTATTTATTTATTTATTTATTTATTTATTTATTATATATAAGTACACTGTAGCTGTCTTCAGACACTCCAGAAGAGGATGTCAGATTCTGGAGAATATAAATCCCTCTTATGATCTGCATATGATGTACATAAACACAGCCTCACATATACTTATAAAAATTATAAATAGGTGGGGTCAAGAAAGGGCTCAGCAATTAACAGCATTGTCTCTTCTTCCAGAGAACCTGGGATCAACTACCAGCAATTATATGGTGGCCCATCTCCCGTTCCAGGGGATCAGACAGACAGACAGACAGACAGACAGAGATAAGGAGGGCAGGCCTGCCTGGTCTTTCTTTCTTTCTTATCCTTTTAAAATAATGTTTATTTATTTATTTATTTATTTATTTATTTATTTATTTATTTATTTATGTATGTATGTATTTATTAGATATAAGTACACTGTAGTTGTCTTCAGACACTCCAGAAGAGGGTGTCAAATTCTGGAGAATCTAAATCCCTCTTATGGTCTGCATATGATGTACATAATCACAGCCTAACATATACTTCTAAAAATTTAAAGATAGGTTGAGCCACTGAAAGGGCTCAACAATTAACAGCATTGTCTCCTCTTCCAGAGAACCTGGGATCAACTAATGGCAACTATATGGTGGCCCATCTCCAGTTCCAAGGGATCAGACAGATAGACAGACAGACTGACAGAGATAAGGATGGAGGCCTGCCTGGTCTTTCTTTCTTTCTTATACTTTTTAAAAAATATTTATTTATTTATTTATTTATTTATTTATTTATTTATTTATTTATTAGATATAAGTACACTGTAGCTGTCTTCAGACACTCTAGAATAGGGTGTCATCTTCTGGAGAATCTAAATCCCACTTATGGTCTGCATATGATGTACATAAACACAGCCTCACATATACTTTTAGAAATTAAAAGATGGGTTGGCCCACTGAAAGGGCTCAACAATTAACAGCATTGTCTCTTCTTCCAGAGAACGTGGGATCAACTACAAGCAACTATATGGTGGCCCATCTCAAGTTCCAGGGGATAAGACAGACAGAGAGACAGACAGAGATAAGGATTGCAGGCCTGCCTGATTTTTCTTTCTTTCTTATCCTTTTTAAAAAATGTTTATTTATTTATTTATTCATTTATTCATTTATTTATTTATTTATGTATTTATTAGATATAAGTACACTATAGCTGTCTTCAGACTCTCCAGAAGAGGGTGTCTACATATGATGTACATGAACACAGCCTCACATATACTTCTAAAAATTTAAAGATGGGTGGGGCCACTGAAAGGGCTCAACATTTAACAGCATTGTCTCCTCTTCCAGAGAACCTGGGATCAACTACCAGCAACTATATGGTGGTCCATTTCCAGTTCCAGGGGATCAGGCAGACAAAGAGACAGACAGACAAGGGTGGTAGGCCTCCCTGGTTTTTCTTTCTTTCTGATCCTTTTTAAAAAATGTTTATGTATTTATTTATGTATTTATTCGATATAAGTACACTGTAGCTGTCTTCAGACACTCTAGAAGAGGGTGTCATATTCTGGAGAATCTAAATCCCTCTTATGGTCGGCATAAGATCGACATAAACACAGATTTACATACACTTCTAAAAATTTAAGATGGGTGGGGCCACTGAAAGGGCTCAACAATTAACAGCATTGTCTCTTCTTCCAGAGAACCTGGGATCAACTACCAGCAACTATATGGTGGCCCATCTCCAGTTCCAGGGGATCAGACAGACAAACAGACAGACAGACAGACAGAGATAAGAACGGCAGGCCTGCCTGGTCTTTCTTTCTTTCTTATCCTTTTAAAATAATGTTTGTTTATTTATTTATTTATTTATTTATTTATTTATTTATTTATTTATGTATTTATTAGATATAAGTACACTGTAGTTGTCTTCAGACACTCCAGAAGAGGGTGTCAAATTCTGGAGAATCTAAATCACTCTTATGGTCTGCATATGATGTACATAAACAGAGCCTAACATATACTTCTAAAAATTTAAGATAGGTGGAGCCACTGAAAGGGCTCAACAATTAACAGCATTGTCTCCTCTTCCAGAGAACCTGGGATCAACTAACAGCAACTATATGGTGGCCCATCTCCAGTTCCAAGGGATCAGACAGACAGACAGACAGACTGACAGAGATAAGGATGGAGGCCTGCCTGGTCTTTCTTTCTTTCTTATACTTTTTAAAAAATATTTATTTAATCATTTATTTATTTATTTATTTATTTATTTATTTATTTATTAGATATAAGTACACTGTAGCTGTCTTCAGACACTCTAGAAGAGGGTGTCATCTTCTGGAGAATCTAAATCCCTCTTATGGTCTGCATATGATGTACATAAACACAGCCTCACATATACTTCTAAAAATTAAAAGATGGGTGGGCCCACTGAAAGAGCTCAACAATTAACACCATTGTCTCTTCGTCCAGAGAACGTGGGATCAACTACCAGCAACTATATGGTGGCCCATCTCAAGTTCCAGGGAATAAGACAGACAGACAGACAGACAGAGATAAGGATGGCAGGCCTGCCTGATTTTTCTTTCTTTCTTATCCTTTTTAAAAAATGTTTATTTATTTATTTATTCATTCATTCATTTATTTATTTATTTATGTATTTATTAGATATAAGTACACTGTATCTGTCTTCAGACTCTCCAGAAGAGGGTGTCAGATTCTGGAGAATCTATATCCCTCTTATGGTCTGCATATGATGTACATGAACACAGCCTCACATATACTTCTAAAAATTTAAAGATGTGTGGGGCCACTGAAAGGGCTCAACAATTCACAGCATTGTCTCCTCTTCCAGAGAACCTGGGATCAACTACCAGCAACTATATGGTGGCCCATCTCCAGTTCCAGGGGATCTGACAGATAGACAGACAGACAGACAGACAGACAAGGTGGCAGGGCTGCCTGGTCTTTCTTTCTTTCTTATACTTTTTAAAAATGTTTATTTATTTATTTATTTATTTATTTATTTATTTATTTATTTATTTATTTATGTATTTATTAGATATAAGTACACTGTAGCTATCTTCAGACTCTCCAGAAGAGGGTGTCAGATTCTGGAGAATCTATATCCCTCTTATGGTCTGCATATGATGTACATAAACACAGCCTCACATATACTTCTAAAAATTTAAAGATGTGTGGGGCCACTGAAAGGGCTCAACAATTAACAGCATTGTCTCCTCTTCCAGAGGACCTGGGATCAACTACCAGCAACTATATTTTGGCCAAATTCCAGTTCCAGGGATCAGACAGACATACATACAGACAGACAGACAAGGATTGCAGGCCTGCCTGGTTTTTCTTTTTTTCTTATACATTTTAAAAATGTTTATTTATTTATATATGTATTTATTAGATATAAGTACACTGTAGCTGTCTTCAGGCACTTCAGAAGAGGGTGTCATATTCTGGAGAATCTAAATCCCTCTTATGGTCTGCATATGATGTACATAAACACAGCCTCACATATACTTCTAAAAATTTAAAGATGTGTGGGGCCACTGAAACGGCTCAACAATTAACAGCATTGTCTCCTCTACCAGAGAACCTGGGATCAACTAGCAGCAACTATATGGTGGCCCATCTCAAGTTCCAGGGGATCAGACAGACAGACAGACAGACAGACAAGGATTGCAGGCCTGCCTGGTTTTACTTTCTTTCTTATCCTTTTTAAAAATGTTTATTTATTTATTTATTTATTTATTTATTTATTTATTTATTATATATAAGTACACTCTAGCTGTCTTCAGACACTCCAGAAGAGGGTGTCAGATTCTGGAGAATCTAAATCCCTCTTATGGTCTGCATATGATGTACATAAACACAGCCTCACATATACTTCTAAAAATTTAAAGATGTGTGGGGCCACTGAAGGGGCTCAAAAATTAACAGCATTGTCTCCTCTACCAGAGAACCTGGGATCAACTACCAGCAACTATATGGTGGCCCATCTCCAGTTCCAGGGGATCAGGCAGACAGAGAGACAGACAGACAAGGGTGGCAGGCCTCCCTGGTTTTTCTTTCTTTCTTATCCTTTTTAAAAAATGTTTATTTATTTATTTATGTATTTATTAGATATAAATACACTGTAGCTGTCTTCAGACACTCCAGAAGAGGGTGTCAGATTCTGGAGAATATAAATCCCTCTTATGGTCTGCATATGATGGACATAAACACAGATTCACATACACTTCTAAAAATTTAAGATGGGTGGGGCCACTGAAAGGGCTCACAATTAACAGCATTGTCTCTTCTTCCAGAGAACCTGGGATCAACTACGAGCAACTATATGGTGGCCCATCTCCAGTTCCAGGGGATCAGACAGACAGACAGACAGACAGACAGAGATAAGGATGGCAGGCCTGCCTGGTCTTTCTTTCTTTCTTATCCTTTTAAAATAATTTTTGTTTATTTATTTATTTATTTATTTATTTATTTATTTATTTATTAGATATAAGTACACTGTAGTTGTCTTCAGACACTCCAGAAGAGGGTGTCAAATTCTGGAGAAT
This sequence comes from Mus caroli, assembly GCF_978045245.1. Classification (NCBI taxonomy): domain Eukaryota; kingdom Metazoa; phylum Chordata; class Mammalia; order Rodentia; family Muridae; genus Mus; species Mus caroli. Next base: position 6,473,834 of record NW_028227281.1, on the reverse strand, counting down.
CTAAATCCCTCTTATGGTCTGCATATGATGTACATAAACACAGCCTAAAATATACTTCTAAAAATTTAAAGATAGGTGGAGCCACTGAAAGGGCTCAACAATTAACAGCAATGTCTCCTCCTCCAGAGAACCTGGGATCAACTAACAGAAACTATATGGTGGCCCATCTCCAGTTCCAAGGGATCAGAGAGACAGACAGACAGACTGACAGAGATAAGGATGGAGGCCTGCCTGGTCATTCTTTCTTTCTTATACTTTTAAAAAAATATTTATTTATTTATTTATTTATTTATTTATTTATTTATTTATTTATTTATGTATTTATTAGATATAAGTACACTGTAGCTGTCTTCAGACACTCTAGAAGAGGGTGTCATCTTCTGGAGAATCTAAATCCCTCTTATGGTCTGCATATGATGTACATAAACAGAGCCTCACATATACTTCTAAAAATTTAAAGATGGGTGGGGCCACTGAAAGGGCTCAACAATTAACAGCATTGTCTCCTCTTCCAGAGGACCTGGGATCAACTACCAGCAACTATATTGTGGCCCAATTCCAGTTCCAGGGGATCAGAGAGACATACATAGAGACAGACAGACAAGAATTGCAGGCCTGCCTGGTTTTTCTTTCTTTCTTATACATTTTAAAAATGTTTATTTATTTATATATGTATTTATTAGATATAAGTACACTGTAGCTGTCTTCAGGCACTTCAGAAGAGGGTGTCATATTCTGGAGAATCTAAATCCCTCTTATGGTCTGCATATGATGTACATAAACACAGCCACACATATACTTCTAAAAATTTAAAGATGTGTGGGGCCACTGAAACGGCTCAACAATTAACAGCATTGTCTCCTATACCAGAGAACCTGGATCAACTAGCAGCAACTATATGGTGGCCCATCTCCAGTTCCAGGGGATCAGACAGACAGACAGACAGACAGACAAGTATTGCAGGCCTGCCTGTTTTTACTTTCTTTCTTATCCTTTTAAAAAATGTTTATTTATTTATTTATTTATTTATTTATTTATTTATTTATTTATTATATAAAAGTACACTGTAGCTGTCTTCAGACACTCCAGAAGAGGGTGTCAGATTCTAGAGAATCTAAATCCCTCTTATGGTCTGAATATGATGTACATAAACACAGCCTCACATATACTTCTAAAAATTATAAATAGGTGGGGCCACTGAAAGGACTCAACAATTAACAGCATTGTCTCCTCTTCCAGAGAACCTGGGATCAACTACCAGCACCTAAAAGGTGGCCCATCTCCAGTTCCACGGGATCAGGCAGACAAAGAGACAGACAGACAAGGGTGGCAGGCCTCCCTGGTTTTTCTTTCTTTCTTATCCTTTTTAAAAAATGTTTATTTATTTATTTATGTATTTATTAGATATAAGTACACTGTAGTTGTCTTCAGACACTCTAGAAGAGGGTGTCAGATTCTGGAGAATATAAATCCCTCTTATGGTCTGCATATGATGGACATAAACACAGATTTACATACACTTCTAAAAATTTAAGATGGGTGGGGCCACTGAAAGGGCTCACAATTAACAGCATTGTCTCTTCTTCCAGAGAACCTGGGATCAACTACCAGCAACTATATGGTGGCCCATCTCCAGTTCCATGGGTTCAGACAGACAGACAGACAGACAGACAGAGATAAGGATGGCAGGCCTGCCTGGTCTTTCTTTATTTCTTTTCGTTTTAAAATAATGTTTATTTATTTATTTATTTATTTATTTATTTATTTATGTATTTATTAGATATAAGTACACTGTAGTTGTCTTCAGACACTCCAGAAGAGGGTGTCAAATTCTGGAGAATCTAAATCCCTCTTATGGTCTGCATATGATGTACATAAACACAGCCTAAAATATACTTCTAAAAATTTAAAGATAGGTGGAGCCACTGAAAGGGCTCAACAATTAACAGCAATGTCTCCTCTTCCAGAGAACCTGGGATCAACTAACAGAAACTATATGGTGGCCCATCTCCAGTTCCAAGGGTTCAGAGAGACAGACAGACAGACTGACAGAGATAAGGATGGAGGCCTGCCTGGTCATTCTTTCTTTCTTATACTTTAAAAAAAATATTTATTTATTCATTTATTTATTTATGTATTTATTAGATATAAGTACACTGTAGCTGTGTTCAGACACTCTAGAAGAGGGTGTCATCTTCTGGAGAATCTAAATCCCTCATATGGTCTGCATGTGATGTACATAAACAGAGCCTCACATATACTTCTAAAAATTTAAAGATGGGTGGGGCCACTGAAAGGGCTCAACAATTAACAGCATTGTCTCTTCTTCCAGAGAACATGGGATCAACTACCATCAACTTTATGGTGGCCCATCTCCAGTTCCAGGGGATCAGACAGACAGACAGACAGAGATAAGGAGGGCAGGCCTGCCTGGTCTTTCTTTCTTTCTTATCCTTTTAAAATAATGTTTATTTATTTATTTATTTATTTATTTATTTATTTATTAGATATAAGTACACTCTAGTTGTCTTCAGACACTCCAGAAGAGGGTGTCAGATCCTGGAGAATCTAAATCCCTCTTATGGTCTGCATATGATGTACATAATCACAGCCTAACATATACTTCTAAAAATTTAAAGATGGGTGGGCCCACTGAAAGGGCTCAACAATTAACAGCATTGTCTCCTCTTTCAGAGAACCTGGGATAAACTACCAGCACCTTATGGTGGCCCATCTCCAGTTCCAAGGGATCAGACAGACAGACAGACAGACTGACAGAGATAAGGATGGAGGCCTGCCTGGTCTTTCTTTCTTTCTTATACTTTTAAGAAATGTTTATTAATTTAAGTATGTATTTATTAGATTTAAGTACAAGGTAGCTGTCTTCAGACACTCTAAAAGAGGGTGTCATCTTCTGGAGAATCTAAATCCCTCTTATGGTCTGCATATGATGTACATAAACACAGCCTCACATATATTTCTAAAAATTTAAAGATGGGTGGGCCCACTGAAAGGGCTCAACAATTAACAGCATTGTCTCCTCTTCCAGAGAACCTGGGATCAACTACCAGCAACTATATGGTGGCCCATCTACAGTTCCAGGGGATCAGACACACAGAGAGACAGACAGACACTGTAGGACCCAGAATATGGCAAGAAACCCTGAGAAAGGTGGAAAATTAATAATACACTCTGTAGTACCCAGAATATGGCAAGAAACCCTCATAAAAGTAGAAAATTAAAAACTCACACTTAAGGACCTCAAATATGGCAAGAAAACCTGAAAAATGTGGAAAATGAGAATAATCACAGTGTAGGAACCAGAATTCCGAAAATACTTGAAAAATGTCGTAAATGAGAAAATCACATTTTAGGACCCAGAATATGGGGAGAAACCCTGAGAAACGTGGAAAATTAAAAATACACTCTGTAGCACTGAGAATATGGCAAGAAACCCTCAACAAAGTAGAAAATTAAAAACTCACACTGAAGGATCCCGAATATGGCGCGAAAACATGAAAAAGGTAGAAAATGAGAATAATCACACTGTATTACCCAGAATTACAAAAACATGAAAAACATTGAAAATGAGAAAATCACACTTGTAGGACCCAAAATACGGAAAAACTTGAAAAACGTGGAAAATGAGAAAATCACACTGGAGAAACCAGAATAAAACCATGAAAAACCTGAAAATTAAAAATTCACACTATTGGACACAGAATATGGTGAGAAACCATGAAAAGACTGGACAATTAAAAATTCACACTTCATTACCCAGATATGGAGAGAAATACTGAAAACCGTGGGAAAAAATTCACACTGAAGGACCTGGAATACGGCAAGAGACCCTGAAAAAACATGGAAATGAGAAAATCACACAGTACGACCCAGAATATGACGAAAAAACCTGAAAAAGTTAAAATATTAAAATATCACACGGAAGGACCCGGAATATGGCGAAAAACCTGAAAAACGAGGAAGATAAAAAACTCACACTGAAGGACACAGAATATGGCGAGAAAACCTGAAAAAAGTAGAAAATTAAAAATTCACACTGAAAGACCCCGAATATGGTTTGAAAACCTGAAAAAGGTGAAAAATGAGAATAATCACACTGTAGGACCCAGATTATGCCCAGAAACCCTGAAAACGTGTAAAATTAAAAAAACATGCTGTAGGACCCAGAATATGGCGAGAAAACCTGAAAAAAGTAGAAAATTAAAAATTCACACTGAAGGACCCCGAATATGGTGAGAAAACCTGAAAAAGGTGGAAAATGAGAATAATCACACTGTAGGACCCAGAATTACGAAAAAACTTGAAAAACTTCCAAAATAATAAAATCACACTGCAGGACCCAGAATATGCCGAGAAACATTGAAAAACATGAAAATTAAAAATTGACACTGTCAGACACAGAATAAGGGAGAAACCATGAAAAAAGTGGAAAATTAAATATTCACACTGCATTACCCAGAATATGGCGAGAAATACTAAAAAACGTGGAAAATTAAAAATTCACACTGAAGGACATGGAATATGGCAAGAAAACCTGAAAAAGTGGAAATGAGAAAATCACACTGTAGGACCCAGAATATGAGAAAAAATCTGAAAAAGGTGGAAAATTAAAAATTCACACTGAAGGATCCGGAATATGGTGAAAAAACCTGAAAAACGAGGAAAATTAAAAACTCACACTGAAGGACCCAGAATATGGCGAGAAACCCTGAAAGAGTAGAAATTTAAAAACTCACACTGAAGGACCCCAAATATGGCGAGAAAACCTGAAAAATGGGGAAAATGAAAATAATCACATTGAGGGACCCAGAATTGGGAAAAAACTTGAAAAACCTCAAAAATGAGAAAATCACACTGCAGGACCCAGAATATGCCTAGATTCCCTGAAAACCTGGAAAATTAAAAATACAAGCTGTAGGACCAAGAATATGGAGAGAAGCCCTGAAAAAGTAGAAAATTAAAAACTCACACTGAAGGACCCCAAATATGTCGAGAAAACCTGAAAAATTTGGAAAATGAGAAAGTCACACTGTAAGACCCAGAATATGACGAAAAAACCTGAAAAATGTGGGAAATTAAAAATTCACACAGAAGGACCTGGAATATGTCAAGAAAACCTGAAAAATTGGAAATGAGAAAATCACACTGTAGGACCCAGAATATGACGAAAAAACCTGAAAAACGTGGAAAAATAAAAATTCACACTGAAGGACCCAGAATATGGTGAGAATACCTGAAAAACGAGGAAAATTAAAAACTCACACTGAATGACCCAGAATACGGCGAGAAACCATGAAAGAGTAGAAAATTAAAAATTCACACTGACGGACCCCAAATATGGCGAAAAAACCTGAAAAATGAGGAAAATGAGAAAATCACATTGTAAGACCCAGAATATGACGAAAAAACCTGAATAATGTGGAAAATAAAAAATTCACACTGAAGGACCCAGAATATGGCGAGAATACCTGAAAAACGAGGAAAATTAAAAACTCATACTGAAGGACACAGAATATGGCGAGAAACCTTGAAAAAAGTAGAAAATTAAAAATTCACACTGAAAGACCCCAAATATGTCGAGAAAACCTGATAAAGGTGGAAAATGAGAATAATCACACTGTAGGACCCAGAATTGCCAAAAAACTTGAAAAACCATAAAAATGAGAAAATCACACTGCAGGACACAGAATATGCCGAGAAACCCTGAAAACGTGGAAAATTAAAAATTAACACTGAAGGACCTGGAATATGGCAAGAAAACCTGAAAAACGTGGAAATGAGAAAAATCACAGTGTAGGACCCAGAATATGAAGAAAAAACCTGTAAAACTTGAAAAATTAATAATTCACACTGAAGAACCCAGAATATTGTGAGAAAATCTGAAAAACGTCGAAAATGAAAAATACACACTGTAGGACCCAGAACATGGCAAGAAACCCTGAAAGAGTAGAAAATTTAAAACTCACACTGAAGGACCCCAAATATGGCAAGAAACCCTGAAAAAAGTAGAAAATTACAAACTGACACTGAAGAACCCCAATTATGGCGAGAAAACATGAAAAAGGTGGAAAATGAGAAAATCACACTGTAGGACCCAGAATTACGAAAAAACTTGAAAATATCGAAAATGAGAAAATCACACTGTAGGACCCAGAATATGCCAAGAAACCCTGAAAACGTGAAAAATTAAAAATACAACGTTTAGGACCCAGAATACGGCGAGAAACCCTGAAAAACTTAGAAAATTACAAACTCACACTGAAGGACCCGAAAAATGGCTAGAAAGGCTGAAAAAGGTGGAAAATGAGAAAATCACACTGTAGGACCCAGAATTACGAAAAAACTTGAAAAATGTGGAAAATGAGAAAATCACACTGTAGGACCCAGAATATGCCGAGAAACGCTGAAAAAAGTGAAACATTAAATATTCACACTGTCGGACCAAGAATATTACCAAAAAAAAAACCTTAAAAACGTGGAAAATTAAAAATTTACACTGTGGGACCCAGAATATGGCGAGAAACACTGAAAAATGTGGAAAATTAAATTCACACTGTAGGAACAAGAATATGCCAAGAAAACCTGAAAAAGTTTGAAAATGAAAAAATCACACTGTGGGACTGAGAATATGACGAAAAAAAAACCTTAAAAACATGGAAAATTAAAAACTCCCACTGAAGAACCTAGAATATGGCAAGAAACCCTGAAAAAGGTGGAAAATGAGAAATTCACACTGTAGGACCCAGAATATGATGAGAAACACTGAAAAATGTTGAAAAATAAAAATTCACACTATAGGACCAGAATATGGAAAAAAACCTTGAAAAACGTGGAAAATTAAAAATTCACACTGCAGGACCCAGAATATGCTGAGAAAACCTGAAAAAGGTGGAAAATGAGAAAATCACACTGTAGGATGGAGAATTGGGGAAAAAAACTTGAAAAAAGTCAAAAATTGGAAAATCGCACAGTAGGAGCAAGAATATGCCAGAAACCCTGAAAACGTGGAAAATTAAAAATACACGCTGTAGGATTCAGAATATGGCAAGAAACCCTGAAAGAAGTAGAAAATTAAAAACTCACACTGAAGGACCCGGAATATGGCGAGAAAACCTGAAAAATGTGGAAAATGAGAAAATCAACCTGTAGGACATAGAAATGCGAAAAAACTTTAAAAAAGTGGAAAATGAGAAAATCACATTGTAGGACCCAGAATATGCCAAGAAACCCTGAAAAACGAGAAAAAATAAAAATATGCTTTTTGGAGCCAGAATATTGCAAGAAACACAGTAAAAAGTAGAAAATTAAAAACTCACACTGAAAGACACCGAATATGGCAAAAAACCTGAAAAAGGTGGAAAATGAGTATAATCACACTGTAGGACACAGAATAGCGATAAAACTTGAAAAACGTGCCCAGAATATGGCGAGAAATACTGAAAAACGTGGAAAATTAAAAATTCAGACTGAAGGACCTGGAATATGGCAAGAAAACCTGAAAAACGAGGAAATGGGAAAATCACACTGTAGGAGCCAGAATATGCCGAGAAACCTTGAAAAACGTGGAAAATTAAAAATACACTCTGTAGGACCCAGAATATGGCGAGAAACCCTGAAAAAAGTAGAAAATTAAAAACTCACATTGAAGGACCCCGAATATGGCGAGAAAACCTGAAAAAGGTGGAAAATGAGAAAATCACACTGTAGGACCCATAATATTACAAAAAACTTGAAAGAAGTGGAAAATTAAAAATTCACAGTGAAGGACCCAGAATATGGCGAGAAAACCTGAAAAACGAGGAAAATTCAAAATTCACACTGTAGGACCCAGAATATGGCTAGAAAACCTGAAAAAGTTGGAAAATGAGAATAATCACACTGTAGGACCAAGATATGTGAAAAAACTTGAAAAATTTCAAAATTGAGAAAATCACACTGTAGGACCCAGAATATGCTGAGAAACACTGAAAAACGTGGAAAATTAAAAATACACGCTGTAGGACCCATAATATGTCGAGAAACCCTGAAAAATTAGAAATGTAAAAACTCACACTGAAGGACCCCAAATATGGCAAGAAAACATGAAAAAGGTGAAAAAAGAGAAAATCACACTGTAGGACCCAGAAATATGAAAAAACTTGAAAAATGTGGAAAATGAGAAAATCACACTGCAGAAACCAGAATATGCCGAACAACCATGAAAAACCTGAAAATTAAAAATTCACACAGTCGGACACAGAATATGGTGAGAAACCATGAAAAAAGTGGACAATTAAAAATTCACAATTTATTACCCAGATATGGCGAGAAATACTGAAAACCGTGGAAAAAAATTCACACTGAAGGACCTGGAATACGGCAAGTGACCCTGAAAAACATGGAAATGAGAAAAATCACACAGTAGGACCCAGCATATGGCGAGAAAACCTGAAAAAAGTAGAAAATTAAAAATTCACACTGAAGGACCCCGAATATTGCAAGAAAACCTGAAAAGGGTGGAAAATGAGAATAATCAATCTGTAGGACCCAGCTTATGCCTAGAAACCCTGAAAACGTGGAAAATTAAAAATACATGCTGTAGGACCCAGAATATGGCGTGTAACCCTGAAAAAAGTTGAAAATAACAAACTCACACTGTAGGACCCCAAATATGGCGAGAAACCCTGCAAAAGGTGGAAAATGAGAAAATCACACTGCAGGATCCAGAATATGCCGAGAAAATGTGAAAAACGTGAAAATTAATAATTCACACTAACGGACCCAGAATATGGCGAGAAACACTTAATAAAAAAGTAGGAAATTAAAAACTCACAGTGAAGGAGCCCAAACATGACCAGAAAAACCTGAAAAAGGTGGAAAATTAGAAAATCACACTGTAGGATCCAGAATATGGCAAGAAATCCTGAAAAAAGTAGAAAAATAAAAACTCACACTGAAGGACCCCAAATATGGCAAGAAAACCCGAAAAAGGTGGAAAATGAGAAAATCACACAGTAGGACCCAAAATTACAAAAAAACTTGAAAAAAGTGGAAAATGAGAAAATCACACTGCAGGACCAAGAATATTTAGAGAAATCCTGAAAAACGTGAAAATTAAAAATTCACACTCCAGGACCTAGAATATGCCGAGAAACCCTGAAAAACGTGAAAATTAAAAATTCACATTATCGGACCCAGAATATCGTTAGAAACCCTGAAAAACGTGAAAATTAAAAATTCAACTGAAGGACCCGGAATATGGCGAGAAACCCTGAAAAAAGTAGAAAACTAAAAATTCACACTGAAGTACCCGGAATATGGCGAGAAAACCTGAAAAGGTGGAAAATGAGAATAATCACAGTGTAGGACCCAGAATTGCACAAAAATAAAACTTGAAAAACATCGTAAATGAGAAAATCAAACTGTAGGACCCAGAATATGGCAAGAAACCCTGAGAAACGTGGAAAATTAATAATACACTCTGTAGTACCCAGAATATGGCAAGAAACCCTCAAAAAAGTAGAAAATTAAAAACTCACACTGAAGAACCCCAAATATGGCAAGAAAACCTGAAAAATGTGGAAAATGAGAATAATCACAGATTAGGACCCAGAATTGCGAAAATACTTGAAACATCGTAAATGAGAAAATCACATTTTAGGACCCAGAATATGGCGAGAAACCCTGAGAAACGTAGAAAATTAAAAATACACTCTGTAGCACCGAGAATATGGCAAGAAACCCTCAACAAAGTAGAAAATTAAAAACTCACAATGAAGGACCCCGAATATGGCGAGAAAACCTGAAAGAGGTGGAAAATGAGAATAATCACACTGTAGGACCCAGAATAGCGAAAAAAACATGAAAATCATGGAAAATGAGAAAATCACACTGTAGGACCCAGAATATGGCGAGAAACCCTGAGAAACGTGGAAAATTAAAAATACACTCTGTAGCACCCAGAATATGGCAAGAAACGCTCAAAAAAGTAGAAAATTAAAAACTCACACTGAAGGACCCTGAATATGGCGAGAAAACATGAAAAAGGTAGAAAATGAGAATATTCACACTTTATTACCCAGAATTACAAAAACATGAAAAACATCGAAAATGAGAAAATCACACTGTAGTACCCAGAATATGCCCAGAAACCATGAAAAACGTGGAAAATTAAAAATACACGCTCTAGGACCCAGAATATGACGAGAAACTTTGAAAAAGAAAATTAAAAATTCACACTGAGGTATCACGAATATGGCGAGAAAACCTGAAAAAGGTGGAAAATGAGAATAATCACACTGTAGGACCCAGAATTGCGAAAAAACTTGAAAAACGTCGAAAATGAGAAAATCACACTGTAGGACCCAGAATATGGCAAGAAAACCTGAAAAAGGTGGAAATTGAGTAAATCACACTTTAAGACCCAGAACTTCGAAAAAACTTGAAAAATGTAGAAAATGAGGAAATCACACTATAGGACCCACAATATGACGAAAAAAACCTGAAAAACGTGGAAAATTAAAAATACACGCTGTAGGACACAGAATATGTCGAGAAACCCTGAAAAATTAGAAAATTAAAACCTCACACTGAAGGACCCTAAATATGGCGAGAGAACCTAAAAAATGTAGAAAATTTAAAATTCACACTAAAGGACCCGGAATATGGCAATAAAACCTGAAAAAAGAGGAAAATTAAAAATTCACACTGAAGGACCCAGAATATGGCAAGAAAACCTGAAAAAAGTAGAAAATTAAAAATTCACACTGTAGGACCCAAAATATGCCGAGAAATGCTGAAAAACGTGAATATTAAAAATTCACACTGAAGGACCTGGAATATGTGAAGAAAACCTGAAAACCGTGGAAATGAGAACATCACACTGTAGGACCCAGAATATGACGGAAAAACCTGAAAAACGTGGAAAATTAAAAATTCACACTGAAGGACCTGGAATATGTGAAGAAAACCTGAAAACCGTGGAAATGAGAAAATCACACTGTAGGACTCAGAATATGATGGAAAAACCTGAAAAACGTGGAAAATTAAAAATTCACACTGAAGGACCTGGAATATGTGAAGAAAACCTGAAAAACGTGGAAATGAGAAAATCACACTGTAGGATCCAGA